>NW_009646851.1:414727-441001 GCF_000708025.1 Charadrius vociferus | reverse complement strand
GACCCCGCTCCATTGTAAACATCTGGGGCTGGCTTCGCACGGACCTCACACGCATTTCATTTTCTTATTTATTTATTATTTTTTTTTAAAAGAAATTATTTCAAAGTAAAAGTCATATGTCTGTTTCCATGGCTTAGTTTCAAGCTTTTCTGTGGTACTAATTAGGCTTTTAGTAACAGCATGCTTCTGGTAATGTATTTTTGGCTGTCAGTGCTAGAAATGTAACCTTTATTCGTTTTTCCTGCCTGTGCAATCTCAAATTGGAATAACTGTAGTAAATCACAATATATTGCATTGTAACTCTTAAGTGACTGCGTACCGCTATCATAGCATGCTGAGAAAGTAAGCTCAGTTACGCAAGTGTTGGAGGAAACTCTCTGACTTGCTTCACTGGTGGAGAACCATGTTTTGGTTCTTGGGTTGTTTTACATAAATACAGGTAAACCTGGGGATAAATCCTCTGTTAAAATAACCTAAAATGACTTAAGTAAATCCCTTGTTAGCTAATGTGTAAAGTATGGAGTACTTCAGCAGATCGCCATGCTATATGGTAGACATTCTGTTAATTCAGCTGTATTTCTACTAAACACCCATAACATAGGCTTACAAACAGGGAGGAGAGGGCTGCTGTCTCATATGTCACTACTTCACCTGCTCCACCTTGCAACTTCATAATTTATCATGCACTTAATGTTTGTAAAAGCTTTTGATGTCAAAGCCGCTGAATCTTACCACTTCCATTGCTATATTTCATTGAAAGCCAAATTCTTGAAAAACAGAGCTATGATGGAGGCTCCACTTTCATGAATTTGTGTGGAATCGTGGTCCTACCACTGTATTTCTTAACTACTTTTATTTGTGGAGGAGGACAGCATCATTCCCCTAAAATGGGATTCTGAAAGCTTTGTGTGCATCTTGGAGAACATCAACTGTTCTGTGTAGAACGTTGCTGCCAAGAAGGTTATAAGGGGCCCAATCTGACAACAGTGTGCTCGGAGAAGTAACTAGTCATCTGAGCAGTCCCACTTAGCCAGCGGAACTGTTCAGTGAGTAAAGTCGTATGCATGCATGAGCTTCTGCAAGATCTTGCCAAGAAGAGGTAGAATACACTGAAATGCACATATACATCTTCCTACTCTTTCAGTCTACATGCAAGAAGAACCCACTGCAACCATAGGGTGTGATTCTTTTTTCCTGGTTTTCCAGTCAGTGCATCAGAAAGGGAATTGGCATTCTTTGTGATGTCGTGGTTATCATCCCATCTGCAGAGTATCTACTGAAAGAGAGGAGAATGTAATTTGTTTCATACAAAAGCAAAATGATGCCTTTATTATACATGGTTGTATCTTGCCCCTCAAATTTTATGTGCAATGAAGAAAGGGCTCCCACCATCTTAAGACTTGCAACTTGCTTACCACACTTAAATCACAAAATCAGACCTAGTGTACACCACCTTTAAATACAAAACAATTAGGATCTTGTTAGCAAAAGGTAAATCAAACAGTTGTATGTTCTTCTTTAATAGTCATTATAATTTGCAGTGTGAAAATGTGTTTTCTGTAAAAGTACATAGTCTGAGACCGTTTAAGAACGTATTTACTGTGCCTTTATTTCAAGGCTGTCTGTATAGCGAAATGTTGCAAGAGATTCACAAAATCTATGCTTATCATAACCTCAGGAGTAGTATGCCATCATAATGCTGACGTAATCTGCCAGTGGACTGATTACCTGCAAATCTAGGGTATCTTTAAGACAGTCTAAAATACATACTCAAATGTGAATAGATTTCTGTCATGCATAAAGGGTTAGCCAGCCAGCCCACTCAATTGTAGCCTGTTTAACATTAAAGGCTGTTTAATCTCTAATACAAGTTTCTCTTTCAAAACCATGCTTTCTTAAATAATAGTGACTATTGACATACAAGACTTGGAAGTATTCTAATTTGGAGGCTAATTTTCTTTTTCTCATATGCTAATGTTTAAAATCCATTTATGCTGCAGTAAAGCCTTATCTGTAGAGCTGTAAGATCATGATATGTTGTGTAATTAGACAACAGTTTTCATGGCTGGCTGCCAACTAAGCACTGTCAAGTAAGAAGAACAGTTGGAGAAAGTCAGAATAAACACTCAGAAAACAGAATTTAGTCTCCAGCCTTTAAATGGCTCAAGCAGTGTTCATAGATTTGCTCTATAAATATTGTGTAGAGTGTGCTAAATTAAAGTTTACTCTGGCAGATGTTTTTCAACCTGATTGCTCAGAACTATTCCATCAGCCTTTCTCTACCTATAGGGTAATGGGAACAGAGGTGGTGGCTTCTAACTGCTCTGTCAGGAGGCTGGCGGAACTTGCTGCATTTGGCATAGCTGGAGGGTGTCTGTCACTAGTAGGACACTTTTTAGATTTTGTTTTATTGTTCCTTACATCTGGAAGTTTGTCCTCAAAATGCAACTACTAGCTTGTCCCACAGCACCACAGCTGTGAAGTCCCTTTCCCTCTGTTCTTGATAGAGCCATTTGCATGCGTGAATAAGGAGAACTGTACTGTTGCCCAGTGACTTCAATACTTGCTGGTGGGTGGGGTGGGGGTGTGTGTGTGTAAATAGTCAAAAAGCCTCCAAAGAGCAATTAAAAAAGTTTTGAATATAACTTGAGATCTGTGATGACCAAGAGAAGCTTAAGCCATAGGTTAAAATTGAAAGAGAACTGCATATGTGCAGATTCTGATTTTACTTGCACCCAGAAAACTTGAAGATAGTGAACTCTTTGGGTTTAATGGATGGCATGCATTGGGCTACATGATACGTGATAAGCTGGTTCAGGAAAACTTGAACATATTTTTGAGCATTGTACTATTTTCAGTAGACTTTTAAGGCAACTGTTAATAGTGCTATGAAGCACACAGACTTCACATTTACAGGACAGATCTCAGTAGCTGAAGAACAGTAACATATTACGTGATGCTTAATTCGTAGCAGCTAACCTGCAGTTTGTGGAGAGAGTTCTGCCTGAGCAAGGATCGCAGGATCAGGCTGTTATTTAGATACGTGTTTAAGGAGTGGAGTCTGTGTCACTGAGCCTGGATATTAGTGGAAAGAATTGCTGGCGCGATTCCTGCGGGCTTTGGACCAAGCAGTGCTATGCAAAACCTACGGTAGATGGCGGCACAGCCACTGTCTGGTGTCACCTCTGCTCAAAGTAGGTGGACAAGAAGGGACTGGCTCCTTATCTGTAGGAGCTAATTCACCTCAATCAAAGCTAAAAGGGCTTACACCAGCTGAGAGGCTACTAATTGGCCTTCTGAGCATCCACAGTGGATTAATCCAAACAATGCAAAGGCATTGCAATAGCAGAGTGAGAGTGTTCACTGGGGGAGTTAGCCTGAAATAATTAGCTACTTCTTATGAGCTAACCTATTCCAGGCCTTTCCCCCAAGTATGGAATTAGCTTTTGTACATAGCTTCAGGATCTGCTGAAGTCCCTGATAGTCTTTGGTTTTGCTTTAGTTAGTGTGGGATCAGTTTAGCAACACAATGACTAATAGCAAGAAAGTTTTGAGCGTCATCCTGTAGGCCAAAAGATTGTAAACAACCTAATTACTAGAAATTCTAGATGTTACTTTTAGGGTTTTAAGTGTGTGCACTTAAAACATGACATATAAATACAGATTTGTACTATATATTGGGTTATATAAATGAAAATAACATTAAATGTGTTTTTATTAAGTATACTCAGCTTGATACTCAGTTTCTTGATTATACGTCAGGTGTAATTAAATCTTAAAGCTTGATAGGTACCTTAACCTCAGCTGTAAAGCTCAAACCAGAATAGAATACTTAGCAAAAGAACATGTTTTACTACTGAACATTTTTTAAGCTAGCTGTTTGGGGTTATCAACTTCTTATGAGCTGGTGTTTGTAAATTAATGTGAGAACTTTTCTCTGTTTTTCTGAAGACTGATTAGGAGGCATATGTGTTTTGGTGTTTTGCTCTCCATAGAGATCTGATTTATTTTTTTACCTATCAAAAAGACTTAAAATAGGAAATAATACTGTTTTAGTGAAGTAATTTGAAACTTAAGTTGTTTTATGTGAAATGTATAAGCTCTTGTGGAGATGATTTCTCACTTTAAGTCTTTTTTTTTCCTCTGCAGAACTCAGTTACATAATTTATAACCAGCAGTATATAACCTTAGGCACTTAGGATTTATGAACGTGGAAAGAATTGTACAATTTAACGTCTACATGACACTCTCCTGTTATCCTTACTGCATTCCGGCTTCGTGGACCCTCCTTGCTGATGCTGTAGCCCTGTCATAAATCTGTCCAAAATATACAGTTGTAAGAAGTCTTTTTGTCTTCATAAATCTAACTTATAGCCACTTAGGAAAAAAAAAAAAAAAAGGAGTTAAAGGTAATTGGAAGTTAGTTCTTCTTAAAACCTCAGAAGAAAGAAACCAACGGGCACCCGGGCTTATAGATGTTGTGCTGCTGTTGTTATGGGAGGGTTCTCAGGTAGTGCTTCGGTCAAAGCTTCCCTTGAAGAGGGCATTAGCTGAGTGAGTGCTATAGAATGTGCTTACACTTCTGAAACATCTTGGATGCATTCACTTGTAGGATAAGATCCTCTGTTTTGAAATAAGACATTTTAAGATGACTTTCAGATGTCTTTGAGCTGTGTATGTGAATAGGGGCCTTTTCACTTCAAATGGGAGTCAGATCAGATGCTGCAATAGGGGAGTTTTCATTTATTCCACAGACCCTTCATTTTGGGAAAGGAAAAACCCTTTTATGAGTAAATCTTGCTAACCTTAAGTGCCTTAAGTTAAAAATAGCAGGAACTTGTATGAACATAGGGCAACATCTCCTGTCATGGTGGGATTCCAGACTTTTCCTCTGTCAAGGTAATATAAATGCACAAAGAAAGTTCTAATTAGGAAAAAAATATCTCTGTAAAAATTTTCTATTTTTATTCTCAAGTTTAATATTTGGGATGATGGAAATAGTGTCAGCTAAGCAGAGAAATTATTTGGCCAACTTGGGATTTGTTATAATACTTCCTTCATGACCTGTTTTTGTTTGTTTGATTTTTCAGTTTTCTGAAGAGCTTTCTGAATCAAGCTCTTACAAGTCCTTTCTTCTTCAAAATGGCACTGAGTTGAAATTTCAGTTTGCTACCATTGCTTGCAGTCACCACAAAACACTGAACTACCTTATCCTAATATTCTGGGGTTTATCATCTAATGACCCCTTTGCCACTTTGAACAGCACAAATAGTTTGAGTGTTTATCAGTATTATCAACCACTGTCAGCTTGATGAGACTGCATGGAAGAGTAACCTTTGCTTGCTTTGGGCTATGAAAACCAAATTATCGGATCAGAAATGCAGGATGAATTTAGTTAACATTAGCACACGTGTTTCTCAGTCGGTAGGTATACTAGTACCACTAGTCTAGCTGTATGTACTTATCAAACAAATTCTCCTTCTTTTGCTTTGACCATTTATTTTGATGCAATATTTTAATACCTTGTAGCCTTTCATTGCTTTCAACACAGAAAAGTAGTCAATGGTACTTGCAACCAGTAGTTCTGTAAACTAGAAAGATCCTTTCCTAGCTGTATTAATTGCTCCTGTTTCTAGTGCCAATTTGTTGTAAAACATCTCTGTTAGCTACAACGTAGTACAAAGGAGACAGGAAACACTGTTATATGACAGTTTGAAAAGTCACCCTGGGAAAACTCTCTGTGTTTATGAAGAAATTAAAATCTTTAAGGGTAGGAGTAAGGAGGAAGTGGCTTAATCTTTAATCACTGAATGGATATTAAAACTGAATTCATTAGCTGAGTGGATTATTAAAACTGATTATGCTACTTGATGAGTACAGTGCAACAAATGGAAATTGCAGGGGAAATAAATGGTTTCAAGTGAGCCAGGTTACACGCTAAATAATGGCTTTAAAGGCACTCTTTGCTTTTAAATTAGGTCACTTGTGTTTCTTTGAACATTCAGTTCTAATTGCAACAGTAAATCAAAGAATACACTCAAAGTAGATTCCCATGTAAGGTGGACAACCGGACAGTGCCTTTTTACTGCTACTCACACGTGCATCCAATTACTGGGTTGATATACTCACAGTGTCAGCTGTAAAGCATTCTCCTATTTTATAGTTAGCCTAAAGAATTATTAGCCTGTCCCCTTTCACATTTACCTCTAAATAATCTGCCAGTAGTGTATATCTTCTACAGTTAAAGAGGAATTTTCACACGCATCGAAGCTGACTTTCAAGAAAAAGGAAATGTTGGAACTACACCACAAAGCTTCACTCCTTTTCTCCCTACCCCCTTCCATAATTTCTGGTGATGTGCAAGCGAGGAAAAGGCTATGGATACTAGAAACACGAATACTCATGAATTTTATATAAAAAATCAAGATCAGATCTTTCATAAACCTTGATCTAGTAAAGCAATATGATGCCTACTCCTTTCATGGTGGAAAACATATGTGAAGGACAATAAACTCAGTTGGCTTTTGCAGTTCCTGACTCCTCTTCCTACTGGGGAGCAGAAGTGAAAAGGGGGGAGGCTGAGGAGTCTAATTGCTCTTTCTTCTTCTACCACAGATATTAGAGGTTCAAACACTGCATAGAAATAAAGGAAATATAAGTTTTCTTTCAGGTTCCTGATGCACATCTGTGCAGTTGTAGTCAGTGTGTGTGGGAGTCGGGGAGGGAACATTGAAGCATTCAGGATGTTGTTTAATTGGAATTAAGGCATGGTGCTAAGTGGAGGCTGAGTATAAATCAATGATATCATGCCCGCATTAGAGGAAGGGAATGGGAAGTGTGACGAGTGCCAGAGCAACCCTAGAAAGGATGACAAGAAAGAAATAGGGGCAGCATGTGTCATGAGTGGGAGAGAAGTGGGGAGAGGGGGAGCAGAGCTTACCCTTTTTTGCAGCTGTGAACCGTCAGTGATGTTGAATTGTCCTGTCTCATCTCACTGCATCATCAGTTTGCTCACAGCCTGAACCTGTGAAGACATTGAGGTGCCTGTTGAATTTGTCTGAAAGTGTGTAATCGGTGTGGGGATATAAAGTCTTCCCACTTCCAATTTCATTGTGTCTTCTCTGACCCTATTCTATAGATACTAGATACTATTTGGTACATGCTCCGGGATTCTTTTCTTCACACTACCCTCTTCACAAGGTTTAATAGCCTTCTTTATTCCTAATGTCAAATTCAGTACAGACTACTTGCAAGCAGAAAGGTGGGCAAACTTGCCTTAGGAAGTAATAAGCTATTTAAAGCAGCTGCAAGCAAACCTGTGTTACAGAAGAAAAAAGTTGGGGTTTTGTTTGGTTGTTTTTTCTTCAATTTTTCACTATGCTAGTACTATCCAATACATTTTTAATGAGAAACATACCCCTGAAGGACATCAAGATATCCTAAACTTCTAAGTGTTTTAATCTTTTGAGGGTGGAATAGGGTATTTTTATGACTGCTATGTTTGGTGTTACCAAGTATGTCATATTTTGTAAGCTTATCTTCAAGATGTGAAGTAGTTAAATAGTTACAAGTTTATATCTTCAGTAACCGTTACTACAGTGAGCAAGGGAGTATATGCTCTAGAATAGGATATGGGATGGCTGTATTTAATATGAAGTGGATTGTAAAAGACTGCAGTTGTAGTGCCTTCTTTTCAGACATTTTCAGACATTGTAGGAGATGCTAACGCTCCTGATGTTTACTGAGACAGTCTTTTGACTTCAGCAGAACAAAGTTTGATCTCTTTGTATTTCCCAGATACTTATTTTTTTTCCTATGGTTTCCTGGAGGTAAACATTAGAAGTGTAAACCATGTTAGTCTGGAAGTACCCCGCTCATCTGTATGAAGTATCTTAGTACCTGTGGCACCTGTCCCTTGGAGGCTAGGAAGCTAATGAAAACCTTCCCCTGAACTGTGACCTTAGCTGACTTCACTGTCCTTCTCCCTTGTCTTAGAGGAAGAAGAGCAGTGCTCTGGCTGCTGTTCTGATGACAGGACACCTTTCCTTTGTCGAAACAGTAGTGCTAATAACTGCAATGCAGAAATTGTGTGCTCACTGAGGATCTGTAACTGCAGAACTAATGGTTATATCAAAAGAAGCAGCAGAAAGGGTCTGGAGCTAACCATGTGAACTGAGCTGTCGCCACTTTTTGTTACTCTGCTTCAATGTCTAGGCCTGGTTGCTCAGCTGGCTCTTCAGATGCTGAAAAGATAACCTCCTCCCCTAGAAGATACATGTGTTGATTTGGTGCTACCCTTTCTAGGTAGCTGGGTCAGCAGTAGGTAATTTGGCCAAAGGGTTGGGCTAAGACACCACCATATGTAATCTGGACCAGAAAGTTCGTACGAGCTGATTTTCACCGAGTGTTCTGAGGTACAACCAGACATCCAAGCTATTGCAAACTCTTTATCACTTTAGCTGGTTCTGACAGAAATAGCTTGGAAAGTGAGTAACATGTAAGAAATAGAAATAAATTATTATTGTTTCAGCTTCTTACACGTGAAGATGCTGGGTGAAGGCACATGTTGTGCAAGTACACCAGTTATTACAAACAGTAACATCTACTGTCGTGTCCATCAGCTTTTATTCACAGACCAGCATCACTTCTGCTTCCAAGCACCAATGAGCACACAGAAGCAACGACTCACTTAAGGCAATGCATAGTTTAAACTACTATAGCAGCTAAAACAGATCTACTAAGGTTAGCACTGGGAGGGGCAAATTGTGCCCTTTCTGGGGCCCAGAAGTGTATTCAATTCAAGCAGGTTTGCTGCTTCCCTTGGTTTTTGCTTTGTGGGCAGCCCTAGTCCTAGGCCAAGGAGGATGGAGGGAGATGCTGAGATCAGGCAGACTCGCAATTCTAACCATCCTGGAAATGATGATGTTTCCTGTTGCCAACATACGGTGGGAGATACGGCAGGACAGGGAGAAGGGGATGATACTAACAAGAATCTCTGCTTGAAGTACAATGTGGAGAAATGGACCATTTGTCTCACAGCTTCACATGCCTGAATAACTTGAGGAGTGGTAACTGGAACCCAGTCTGGAACCCATTGCATTTAGACTATGTAAGAGCTATATATTACTCAGTTGTTTCTTGGTGCTTCCTTTTCTCTTATGGCATAAACCAGGCAAGAACAGTGACTCCCGATTGCTTCAAAGCTGATGATAATTGTGTATTAAGGGGCTACGAGACTGAACCCACTGACATTGCTAAAAACATTTTAAGATCACTGTACAGAAGATGTAGAAAAGATTACTGTGTGTGTAAAATCGTGCAGTGTGTAAAATGCCTTGCTGTAGGGCTTTGGAGGAGGAAATCCATTTCAGCTGGATGGTATACCTCACAAAACAGCTATTCTGTCAAGGTTGCAACTAAATTGGTTGAGAAAGAAAATGTCCAACACCACCTTTGTTTGTAGAAGAGTTTGTGGGTTTTTCAAACTTTAGAAAGATTCTTTATGTCCACTATGGATTTTTTTTTTTTAATCAAAACAAGACTGAAATGCATAAAGGCTGGAATAATGATGTAGTATTGTGGGAAAGTAAAGGCTCGTGTCCTTCACCATGTTCTATGAAGATACCCCAGGCATGAAGGGAGCTGGGGGACTCTTCTGAGTTCCCTGTGCTCCTCCGGCTGGCGGTCAAGCAACACAAAGGACGAATTTGCTTAAAGAGAGAGGGAAGAAGACTGAACAATTTGGCACAAGCATAGTCTGCAGGAACTAAACTTTGAGTACAGGAAGTGCCGTAAAGTGTTAGGTATTATGAAATATCAGGTCCTGTATATGTTTGCTATCCATTGTACCCCAAAATTTATAAATGTATTTGACTCTAATCTCTCCTTGGCTTTTTGATTCTTATATAATGAGGATATTAATACTTCCTACATGAGCAAGAGTGTTATGAAAACAAATTATTTGTGAAACACGCCAGTAACTCTGTGATGAGTGCCAGGAAGAAAAAGCTCACCTGGAGAGTAATCATTCTCTTTTTACAAAAAGGTTTGGATATACGGAGTAGCAAGGGCAGTTTTTTCTTCTTATGGAACAGGAAAGAGTAGGCTGCTTTTTAACTCTAGCAGACTTATGTGTTTCTCTTCTGACTAGAAAAAGATTCCTCAGAAAAAAGAATTATTCTATAGCCTCTCTTCCAAGCACTCTACCAAGATTACTCAACAAATTCGTTGCATAGCATAATATAAAAGTTAATGGCAAAATAGCTCCTAACCAAATAGCATGGTCATAGATGCAAATTGGATCCACCCTTCTGTCAAGCTAAGCTCTAGATCTGGTTGTGTTGCATGAACTTTATAGTCATGAGCAATGTCAAAAATCATTTTGCTTTACAGATACGAACCCTGGGATGTTTCACCTCGAGGATCTATATAGTTTCTGTGATTAAAGAGTTAAAATATAATTGCAATTTCACTCTCTTCTCTTTACTGTCAGGCCTATCAGTAAAAGAAATTTGAGCACGATCTCCATGCAATATTTATTGTATTTGGCCCTATTATATATTTTTGGGACTGCCTTAATTTCCCTGAAATGGTGTCTATGTGTTGGAGTTAAGCTACTGGAATTATTTGTTCAGTTTTTATTTATTTTCCTACCATTTTTTTTTATTATTGATACTTCCCCTTTAGTGTCACAGACATTATTCTTTCAGTTTAATTTATTACAGTTACTTTTACATGTCACAACAACTCTTTGAAATGACAGCCATCCAAGTTAAAGTCTTTTCAACTTTAGTGAAAACACATATAATGAGCTGACACTTGGCTCATGTGGTATTAATCTGGTCTCTTGGTCATTTCTTCTGTGTCTCCTGCTGCAGTCTGTTCTCAAAAAGATGTATCTGCAGCTGGGGAGTACATAAGATTAACTTCCGCCTCTCTGTGGCTTCTTGCCTCAGACCACACACCAAATAATTCCTCAAAGCATTATCCAGATTTGCTCAAAATTCACCATGCTTGCTTTATTCCTTCAGTTCTGCCACACATGCATTTGTGGACTCTGCTTGCAGCTGATTCTGCTTATGAAACTGGAAACATTTTGCAAACATGAGGATTTGGAGACAAACACTATTGTAAAATATCTATAATAATTTTTCTGTGGAACTCTTCCCTTTTTGATTTTGCTGATTTTATAAATGTACACAGTAGACCATAAAGGTCAGCAAGATCTAACCTTTTCATTTTCAACTGTACTCAGGGCATAACAAAGACTAATGTAGCTTTTCATTACAGACTGAATGATAGTAATTCCTGTGTCCAAAATGAAATAAATAAATAATAAAAGAAGCAAACCACAGTGCTTATATTCAGGAAGATCTTTAGTGCTATCTGTCTAATGCTACAAAAAAAAATTGCTGCTGTGCAGATGGAGGAAGTGCTAGTCAGCTCTCCTATCCAGGGACCTCCAAACCTTAATCACAGTTTAAAATCCTTAAAAAGTGAGCGACAGATATGGGGAGTACCAGTACCTGTGCTCACACACCAATGCAGACTCAAGAAGTATCTGTAACGATGAGCAGGAAAAACGGTACGTAAAAACGTCGAACTGCTTTCTGTTACCTTGTTGTTAATACAAAAGGTTATAGCTGAGGTTATCAAACACTTCTCATTAAGTCCACAATGGGGATGGGAACATAATTTTGATGTTTGAATAAACTTCAATTTGGCATTTTCTAATATTCATATTGTTGTTTTTTCAACTAAATATTTTTTCATGGTGGTTTCAGAATCTTTCTGGTTTTCACAGTAGCCAGTCATAAATATATATATAAGCTCTTCATTTGTAGATGTGTTTTGTGGGCCAATCTATGGAAGTTCTACATGCAAAACTGTTATGCACTCACAGAGATACTGACAATGCAAGAGTAGGTTGCGTGATGAGGTTGCATGATGATGCAACTAATGTACCGCATAAGATGAAGTTTCCAAAGAGTCTGCAAGGGCCCTAATGGAAGAGCACACTGAGATTTTCAGTTTTAATCCTTGTGCAGCTCTTGCTCTGAGCACCTCTGAGAGCTCACTGTATCAAGTTTATGATGTAAAAGCTCTCATTTTGTGAAACATCTTGAGAAATAAGTAGAAATCTGTGTCACTATTGCAGTAGTTGGACACATTATATTAATGTCTTCAGAAGGACCATAGGATATGCTTTGCCAGCAAACGATGACAAATGTTAGAGACTTCTAGATATATAATAATAATTTCAGAGTTTACTCAGTTAAAGTACTCATCTCATTCTCTCGTTCCAATAAAAACCTTGCTAATGAATCCTAGTTAACACAACCTTGTTGCCTTTTTTTTTCTTCCATTTCCTATACAAATCGTAGATTTGTTTTCTGATTTTGAAGGAGAGCTGATACTCACAAGTCATATGTCACAAGCCACTAAAAGTGTCAAAATCTTACAGCAGACCCTTGGTGGCTTGTTAATCTCTCCTTTTCCCCTCTCTACTTTTTTAAAGGAAACAGACTAATTCACTTAAATATAATGAGAGCCATGCTTGCCATAGTCTACTTTTAAAACAGTGTCAGCTCAAGTAAGATCTGTCTTATTTCTTCACCTCCTTTTCTTGGCTTCAACAATTAAACACAAAGCTGAAAAATACAGGGTTTTATGGCAGAGCTATTTCATATGTCAAATGAGAAATGGAGGCTGCTGTTTTCATAACAGAAAAGTATACAAGTGGTAGGGCAGGGAAGTTTTTCTTTTCCTTTGTGTCCCCCTTCTAAATTATCATCAGCAACATGCAAAAGATAAACCTCTATGTTAAATAGGGAGACCAGATGTATGTTTAACCTCTTGCCCTCATTTTTCTAATTGGCTTGCATTAGGAACAAAAAGTTAAAATATCTCTAAACAAAAATAATTGATAAGGTAAGGTGAACTTTTCAACTGGATGAGAGCTCTTTAGAAAAAGACAGTATTACAGAGTCCTATGTTAGACCAATGGACTGTTTTACTGTAGTGATACATCTATGCTCAGAACAATAACTCCGTGTTTACTTTTGATAAGTACTGGTAGATTGTTGAGTTGCAGTAAAAACAAAAGCAACGAGTAGTTAAAATTCTTGTGTTAAAGAAAATCTAGAAGTATCACGCTACAGATCTTAGGTTTGCTATTCAATGATAAGCTTTTTTGTCTCTACAGACATTAGCTAACCAAATCTTGAAATATGGCTGTGTTTTTTCCCTTTCTTCAGAGACAGGGACTGAGGCAGAGAGTTTAAATACCAGGATTTTCTCTCTTTTATCTTTATTAAAGCTTATTCCACCATAAATTCCTGGACTGAGGATTCTACTCTGTTCCTTATTTTGTGCTCACTATAGAAAGCATGATATTCATTTTCCTAATAGAAATGGTAATTGAAGGGTAAGGTGTAATACTGTTTACTTTGTATAGCAGAGTGTGTCTCTAACATAGATGTACATGTATGACAGATTAAATGAGAACTTTAACACTAGTTAAAGATACAGAAAGTTGAGGAAAAATCTACAGAAGTGATTGAAAAGACACAATAGGCAATTCTGTCTAAAGGCAGAGTTATCGGAAAGTGTCTTCTCTTGGTAAAAATGTCTGTCAGCCAGGAGAGTCAGGAAAATTGGCAACGTTTGAAAATGTGTTGTTCTTAATGAGCAAAGCTAGAAGCTACTAGTAACTCTAAGCTATCATTTGTAAGAGTTTGGTAATGAAGTTTGTTTTATCATGAAATATAAATGTTAATGTATTCACTACAGACACCAGCTGGAGAGAATCTGTCCTTTTGAAAGTACACAGTTTGAAAAACAGCAGATTTGCATATGGGTTCTAAATTCATAATCCTAACTGCTTCTTTTAAACTTTTATGGATAAGTTAGTGTTTAGGAGAGATTTAATTGAAGAAAAGGAATTCACCCAGGAACAAAAGAATATTGCCTACAGAAAGGCAGGAGAAACAGGTCTGACAGATAAAAAATGAAGAGACTATTGCAATCAGGGAATCACTACCAGAAGTGAGTAGAGAAGCCCTCCAGCAACTTCTGCTGGCTCTGATGGAGGTTGCTAAATCTCACCAACTTATGTTAGCATTCCAAAATCTCCTCCATGCAAAATGACACATCTTAGCTTTATTGGCTTAAATCCAAGATTTCAGCCATCCTGGCTGATATTATCTAAAGCAAGTGTACACTACAGTGTTTGGAGAGCAGCTAAGCTCCATTTGGGGAAATCACATTAAGACTGGCTGGTATAGATTTTTTTTTTTCCTTTAGTCATGATTCATAACAGGGATGCAGGATGTTTTAGAAGGGAAAAAAAAGTAAAGGGAGTGTTAAAAGGAGTGACATTTCACATAAAATCATCAAAATCTTTTAGATTTTGAACAGAGAGGATGGAGTTTTGACCTTGTACCTAAGTGTAGCAGTCCAGGATCTCAGTAATGCATTCCTCGTATTTCTCTGAAACTGGCAATGTAAAGTAGCCAGTTTATTCACACTTTGATTTCAATTTCTATCAAGAGTATCATTTCAGCACCTTATAAAAGTAATAATACCACCTTAGAACCTAGTCCAGGAGAAAATACGGGTTGATTTTATGGGTTGTGCCAATCCTGGTAGAAGTTGCAGACGTCGGCTTTACAGAAGGCTGAAATAGCCAAAGGAAAAGGTCAGTTGTGGGATAAAGAGGAAAAGGAAGTTACAAAGAATTCTTTGTGCTGCAAGCTGCAAGCTGCAGTGGGAAGACAGCAGCACTCTGAATTCTCACAATAAGCTCCTCATCTTTTGTGCCCTGCAACTACATTAGAAACTCTGTCTTCTCCTTGTCTACATAAATTTCAAAGGTAAAATGCTAATACTGGAACAATTCCTACTGGATATCTTCAGTAGACAGTTTCTGTGGAACAGCAGTCTATGCACAGTATCAACAGCATCTTTACTACACTTCCAGAATGCTCAGTTGTCCACAAGATGGGCACTTTCAGATGTCCTCTCCCACCTACAAACATCCTGTCTGTGGCAGTTTGAGAGCTGTAGGTCAGTGGGGGGTGGTTTGTGGCTCTTGGCCTAGAACAGGGAAGTTCTACAAAGCCATGTAATATGTAACCAGTGAACTTATGGTGCCAAAAAAAAAAATAAAATCTACTCATCTTTCTCCGGCTTCTTTTAATATCAACTTTGCATGGAGCACTTCAAAGTGGTCAGGCATGCCTTGTGTCCCAGGATCACGAAGCAGCCAGCATTGCAGTGTGGTTTATGATGACTGGGGAGCTCTGCTGCATGCACAGCATGGACATTTGTTACACTTGGTCAGTGTGTGACCATTGATTAAAAATGTGTCGAGTCACAGGAAAGCAGAACCAAGGAGAACCTCCTGGGAACCCTCATATAGCCCCTGTCATCACCAGTGCTTGTCATATAAATTTTTTCAGAAGTTTATCAAGTTCAATTAACGCCAGGTAGGTTTGCTCACTGTACTCCTTAGCTCAAGGCTGTTCCACAATCTCACTCCTCTAAGGGCCATAAATAATTCTTATTTTCAATCAAAATACCTTCATAATCAGCGCTACTCTTCCTGCTTTTTTGCCCCAGTGGCATCCTTCACTGTTCCCACAGCTTTTCTTCTTTAGAGTTCACCAGCACAATGTACATGTAAGAGGCAGTTATATTGTCTCCTTTTTTATTCATCTGCTAAGGTTAATATGCCAAGTTCATCGCTAAACAGAGAACAGTGAGCTGAGACACAGCCCACCATCTTCATGCTGATTCTGGACACGAAGCTATGTAGCTACAAACACATAGGCTATTAAGCTATGCGTCTTGGTGGAGAATACTAATTCCTGTGTGGCACCATAGAAACATAGCTGTCTTGCCTTCCAAACCCAGGTTTAACAGCTTTTCTGGGGCAATTTGATTTAAAGTATTTCTTGTGGGTCTTCTGGTTGGTTCTGTGTAGACGTGCCCTTTTCTTGTTAATGCTTTCATTCTCCTGCCTTTCTAGAACTCATTTGAGGTGCCTGGTCTTTGTAGAATCATAGAATACCAAGTTGGAAAGGACCTCAAGGATCATCTGGTCCAACCTCTCTTGGCAAAAGCACGGTCTAGACAAGATGGCCCAACACCCTGTCCAGCTGAATCCTAAAAGTCTCCAATGTTGGGGAATCCACCACTTCCCTGGGGAGATTATGCCAAAGGCTGATTGTTCTCATTGTGAAAAATTTTCCTCTAGTGTCCAATGGGAATCTCCCCTGGAGTAACGGGTACCCATCACTCCTCATCTTCTCCATGTGATTCCTCGTAAAAAGGGAGTCTTCATCTTCTTTGTAGCTACCCTTTAAATGCTGGAAAATGATGATAAGGTCTCCCCCAAGCCTTCTTTTCTCAAGGCTGAATAAACCCAGCTCTCAGCCTTTCCTCATACGACAGGCTTCCCAGTCCTGTGATCGTCCTGTGATTGCCCTTTGCTGGCCCTTCTCCAGCCTGTCCACACCGTTTTTGTACAGCAGCAATCACTACCAGAAGTGAGTAGAGAAGCCCTCCAGCAACTTCTGCTGGCTCTGATGGAGGTTGCTAAATCTCACCAACTTATGTTAGCATTCCAAAATCTCCTCCATGCAAAATGACACATCTTAGCTTTATTGGCTTAAATCCAAGATTTCAGCCATCCTGGCTGATATTATCTAAAGCAAGTGTACACTACAGTGTTTGGAGAGCAGCTAAGCTCCATTTGGGGAAATCACATTAAGACTGGCTGGTATAGATTTTTTTTTTTCCTTTAGTCATGATTCATAACAGGGATGCAGGATGTTTTAGAAGGGAAAAAAAAGTAAAGGGAGTGTTAAAAGGAGTGACATTTCACATAAAATCATCAAAATCTTTTAGATTTTGAACAGAGAGGATGGAGTTTTGACCTTGTACCTAAGTGTAGCAGTCCAGGATCTCAGTAATGCATTCCTCGTATTTCTCTGAAACTGGCAATGTAAAGTAGCCAGTTTATTCACACTTTGATTTCAATTTCTATCAAGAGTATCATTTCAGCACCTTATAAAAGTAATAATACCACCTTAGAACCTAGTCCAGGAGAAAATACGGGTTGATTTTATGGGTTGTGCCAATCCTGGTAGAAGTTGCAGACGTCGGCTTTACAGAAGGCTGAAATAGCCAAAGGAAAAGGTCAGTTGTGGGATAAAGAGGAAAAGGAAGTTACAAAGAATTCTTTGTGCTGCAAGCTGCAAGCTGCAGTGGGAAGACAGCAGCACTCTGAATTCTCACAATAAGCTCCTCATCTTTTGTGCCCTGCAACTACATTAGAAACTCTGTCTTCTCCTTGTCTACATAAATTTCAAAGGTAAAATGCTAATACTGGAACAATTCCTACTGGATATCTTCAGTAGACAGTTTCTGTGGAACAGCAGTCTATGCACAGTATCAACAGCATCTTTACTACACTTCCAGAATGCTCAGTTGTCCACAAGATGGGCACTTTCAGATGTCCTCTCCCACCTACAAACATCCTGTCTGTGGCAGTTTGAGAGCTGTAGGTCAGTGGGGGGTGGTTTGTGGCTCTTGGCCTAGAACAGGGAAGTTCTACAAAGCCATGTAATATGTAACCAGTGAACTTATGGTGCCAAAAAAAAAAATAAAATCTACTCATCTTTCTCCGGCTTCTTTTAATATCAACTTTGCATGGAGCACTTCAAAGTGGTCAGGCATGCCTTGTGTCCCAGGATCACGAAGCAGCCAGCATTGCAGTGTGGTTTATGATGACTGGGGAGCTCTGCTGCATGCACAGCATGGACATTTGTTACACTTGGTCAGTGTGTGACCATTGATTAAAAATGTGTCGAGTCACAGGAAAGCAGAACCAAGGAGAACCTCCTGGGAACCCTCATATAGCCCCTGTCATCACCAGTGCTTGTCATATAAATTTTTTCAGAAGTTTATCAAGTTCAATTAACGCCAGGTAGGTTTGCTCACTGTACTCCTTAGCTCAAGGCTGTTCCACAATCTCACTCCTCTAAGGGCCATAAATAATTCTTATTTTCAATCAAAATACCTTCATAATCAGCGCTACTCTTCCTGCTTTTTTGCCCCAGTGGCATCCTTCACTGTTCCCACAGCTTTTCTTCTTTAGAGTTCACCAGCACAATGTACATGTAAGAGGCAGTTATATTGTCTCCTTTTTTATTCATCTGCTAAGGTTAATATGCCAAGTTCATCGCTAAACAGAGAACAGTGAGCTGAGACACAGCCCACCATCTTCATGCTGATTCTGGACACGAAGCTATGTAGCTACAAACACATAGGCTATTAAGCTATGCGTCTTGGTGGAGAATACTAATTCCTGTGTGGCACCATAGAAACATAGCTGTCTTGCCTTCCAAACCCAGGTTTAACAGCTTTTCTGGGGCAATTTGATTTAAAGTATTTCTTGTGGGTCTTCTGGTTGGTTCTGTGTAGACGTGCCCTTTTCTTGTTAATGCTTTCATTCTCCTGCCTTTCTAGAACTCATTTGAGGTGCCTGGTCTTTGTAGAATCATAGAATACCAAGTTGGAAAGGACCTCAAGGATCATCTGGTCCAACCTCTCTTGGCAAAAGCACGGTCTAGACAAGATGGCCCAACACCCTGTCCAGCTGAATCCTAAAAGTCTCCAATGTTGGGGAATCCACCACTTCCCTGGGGAGATTATGCCAAAGGCTGATTGTTCTCATTGTGAAAAATTTTCCTCTAGTGTCCAATGGGAATCTCCCCTGGAGTAACGGGTACCCATCACTCCTCATCTTCTCCATGTGATTCCTCGTAAAAAGGGAGTCTTCATCTTCTTTGTAGCTACCCTTTAAATGCTGGAAAATGATGATAAGGTCTCCCCCAAGCCTTCTTTTCTCAAGGCTGAATAAACCCAGCTCTCAGCCTTTCCTCATACGACAGGCTTCCCAGTCCTGTGATCGTCCTGTGATTGCCCTTTGCTGGCCCTTCTCCAGCCTGTCCACACCGTTTTTGTACAGCAGCGACCAAAACTGAAGACAGTATTCCAGATGTGGCGCGGAATAGAGTGGGATAATGACTTCTTTATCTCTGCTGGTGATGCCCTTGCTGATGCAGCCCAGCATCTTGTTGGCTTTCTTTGCTGCTGCAGCGCACTTTTGCTCATATTGAGCTTGTTGTCCACCAGGACCCCCAGGTCCCTTTCCACAGAGCTGCTCCCCAGCCAGGTAGATCCATGTCTGTGCTGCACTCCTGGATTATGTTTTCCCAGGTGCAAGACCTTACACTTGTCCTTGTTGAACTTCATAAGGTTCTTGTTTGCCCACTCTTCCAGCCTATCCATGTCTTCCTATAGCGTGGCTCTCCCTTCTGAAGCATCCACTTCTCCACTCAGTTTAGTATGATCAGCAAACTTCACCAGGGTACACTTGATCCCATCATCCAGATCGCTTATGAAGATACTAAAAAGCATTGGGCCCAATATCGATCCCTGGGGAACCCCACTTGTGACAGGTTGCCACAGGTTGAAAAGGAGCTGTTTACCTCCACCCTCTGGGTGTGACCTGTCAGCCAGTTCCCCACCCACCGCGCAGACCACTTGTCTAGACAGCAATGCATCAGTTTCTCTAGGAGGAGTCTGTGGGGAACCGTGTCGAAAGCCTTGGAGAAATCCAGGTAGACAATGTCCACCCCTTGCCCCACATCAACCAAGCAGGTTACTTTGTTGTAGAAGGCAATCATGTTTGTCAAGCACGATTTGCCCTTGGTGAATCTGTGTTGGCCTTTCCCAACCACATGCTTCATTTGAGTTGTGATAGCCACCAGGAGGATTTGTTCCATAACTTTCCCAATGACTGAAGTAAGACTGGTGGGCCTCTAGTTTCCTGGATCCTCCTTTAAGCCCTTCTTGTAGACGAGGGTGACATTAGCCTTCTTCCAGTCTTCTGGGATGTCCCCTGATCTTCATGACCTTTCAAAGATTATGGAGACCGACCTCACAATCATGTCATCAAACTTTCTTAACACGCTTGGGTGGATATTCCCAATCTCCACAGCTTCTCAAAGATTATAGAGAGCGGATTCACAATGACATCAGTGAGCTCTCTTAACACGCTTGGGTAGATATTCTCAGGGCCCATAGATTTGTAGGGGTCAAGCTCCTGTAATAGTTCACATACCAACTCTTCCTTCGCTGACAGTGGGTCTGTGTTTGCATCAACCTGGGTTGTTGGTCCCAAGGCCTGGGGCCCAACAGTGCTGGTAAAGACTGAGGTGAAGAAAGTGTTGAGAACGTCTGCCTATTTGACGTTGTCGGTGACTAATTCACCTCTCCTGTTTAACAACGGGCCAATATATTCCTTCTGTTTCTGCTTGTTGTTTACATACCTGGAGAACCCTTTCTTGTAGTTTTTGACATCTTCGTCCAATTTCAATTTGAGCTGAACTTTTGCTTTTGTAACTGCGTCTCTGCATGCACTGGTAATGCTCTTGTAGTTCTCAATAGGTGTTTGTCCACTTTGCCATCTCTGGTACACTTCTCTTTTGGGTTTTGAGCAGACTCAGAGGCTCGCAGTTAAGCCAAGGGGGTCTTCTGCTCTGCCTGCTTCCCTAACCTTTGAAGGGGATAAATTGTTTTTGTGCTTCCAGGAGAGCATCCTTGAAAAAAAAACCAGCGCTCACTAACTCCTTTATCTTCCATAGAAGCTTCCCACAGAATCCCTGCCAACTGAGCTCTGAGTGGGTTGAAGTTTGCTCTTCTGAAATCTAAAACCTCTATCTTAGTACTAACCCTCAGTGTGCTCAGCAGGATCCCAAACTCCACAATATTGTGATCACTGCAGCCAAGGCTATCACTTAACCAAGTTATTACAGAGCAGGTTTTCTTGGTTTGCGAGTAGCAAGTTCAGCAGTGCCTCATTCCTGGTTGGCATGTCTAACATTTGTATGAGGAAGCAGTCCTCCACGCATTCCAGGAACTTGATGGATGACTGGATGTCTTAAACCAGAACTGCAGACCGTGTCCCAGACCTAAAAGAAGAATTCCAAGATTGCCAAAACTAACAAACCCCCCCAAACAGACCTCACATCTGCCACTTGGCAAAGGCTGCCCTCTGCCCAATTAGTAAAAGAAATGTGGACTACAGAAATGAGCCTGGTTTACAGTGTGTTTGACAGGGCAGCGTGTTGGAAAGGTTGAAGTACTCTCTTAAGAGTGATGGTCAGAATACAGCTGATGCAGACAAAGGTGAACTGAAACAATTTATCATGTAATGTTTTACTCACATTGATTTGCATAAAAGAATTCTGAAATTTGAAAGAATATTGCTTTTTGGGTGTTTAGTGGAAGGAACCACCCACTTTCTTAAAGATGTTGAAATGAGAAAACTTTTTCCAATTAGAGTGAATATGAGATATTGAAACAGACTTTCCTACAAAATCAAAGTTGAAAGTAATGTCGGCTTAGATGAAGCATGACATTTCGTAGGAATTAGTTAGAAATATATAATGAAAACTGTCCTTTTTTTTTTTTTACAATAATAAGAGTAACAAGATATTTCTCTTTTTCTTTTAAAAGTCTAAAATATGAATTTATCATAAATTTTAGGAAGTTTAATTAAATATTTGATTGAAGCCCATTATTTCTATGGGAAACTGAAATTAATTTAGTGGTGTTTTCAAATTAAATTAAGGTTGGTCATAAAGTTTGATATATAGCTTACTAATTTCAAAATAGTAAAAGAATTGGAAAGTGAGCAAATAGATGCTCAGAAGTATTCTTTGCCAAAATAATCAAGCTCCTCACTGACATGATGCTAAACATAGAGAATGACTGCGTTGTGTTTCACATACGCCTGTGTCCATGTTCTTGGTCCAGGCAGTTTGACCCTGTAAAATGTCTAAGTTGATACTTGAGGCTCAAAGCATTGATGTCTGTATGACTGAAGGAATAGGCAGTTCCAGCTAGTCCTTAGGTGGCTTCAGTCCCTAAGAGTTACTGAATTATTGAATTAGAAATACTAGAGAATTAGTGTGCATACTGATAATGGCTTAACACTGTGCACAAAACTGTTGCTTTCCATGCAGAAACCTGCCCATGGGTCATTATTTCTCTCTACCACATGTAGGAGGGAACATACAGGGCTATACCTTTACTTCCATGCTTCATTCCCCAGTGTTATCAATGGGTTTAGGGTAAACTTTAGGAAATATGCTCATTTTCTGCTCCCCAGGCAGAGTTGCTTCCTCTGACTTATTTCAGGAGTAGCAAGAAAACTGCCATTTCTTCTGGGTACAGACCAAACTGAGCAACCAGGACTTTTTTTCATGAAGTTGTATCATTTTTATTCTAAACACACATTTGTATTTAGAAAAACACTTTAGGAAACTGTGTTTTATGTGGCTATGTATTTTGCATCTGATATAATCCAACAGGTCTCTTGCTTCTGTGTTGAGGAGGGGTGAAAAGAATGTGTTGACATTTTTTTTTTTTCATATTGTGACAGAGCTTTTCAATATAGTATTTCCTGAAGCCTTTAGGTATAATTTCACTTGTTCCTGCCATTCTAAGATAGATATATCAACCAAAACTATTCTTAGCGCTCCCCTGATGCATCAAGATGTCATAGAAGAAGTGTGGACTGTTGCAGCTGATATATGGAGATAATGGGTACCACATGACAATTTTTTTTTCTGTTTTCCTTTTCTTTTACTGTCTGTATGTCTGGCTTTAATCAGTAACTTCTCTGTGAAATGTTACGATTGGGTCTGAACAAACTCTCTGCTCTTCTCTGATATGGACCTGTGGATTATAGGTGAAACTGCATTAAGAGGCTACAGAGGTTAATTATGCCTGAAAGTTTCCAGTGCTGTCCACATCAGTTGACACTCTTGGCACACTACATAAACAATCTGGGAGAAGCTATCATTAGCAAAGCAGGAGAGCTGCGCTTGCCCAGCCCCTGCACTATGTACTTGCATTTCAAAGCCTTCACACATGGTTGTACATTTTGCATGAGTCATTTGTATATTCATATAAGTTTGTTGGTCAGCTGCACATCCTGTGTGTGGTATTTCTTTCATATATACAGGGAAAAAGATTCCTACTTATCCTTCAAAAATTTAACACCTAATAGTCCTTTCTAAAATTTTTCTTTTTATTTAAAATACCAAATCTTTTTTTAGTAAAAGCTTGACATAATTTTGGTAGAACACCTGCATGTACTGTACTTGTCAAGAACTTTAGAGGTTCTGTGGTCACATTTTGCTAGTTTGAAAAATATTTATTCTCTGTTGTCTCGTGAAAATTCCATAGTAAGCCAGAAGTTAACTGATCAAACGGTTGTCAAATTGTCAAGAGTGCAGTGTACATATACTGATAAATCATTGCTCTCTTTTTAATAGAATTCTTGGAGGTGTTAGGTTAAAAACAGAAGGCATAAGGTTTTCAAGCAAAAGCAGTCCTCAGGACAATCATGTCTCATTTAAGATTATTTTATTTCAAACCAAACTCCAGTGAAACTGATTATCTCCTATGCGAAACAAAGAAACAAAAGTGCAAGTACCTGCTTCCTTCTATCTCTTGTTATGATGTTTTCGTACATTCCAACACCATTTTCTTAACTCTTTTTGAAGAGAAGAGGCGGCTTTATGCTTTGGAGTGTGCAGGAACAAGTTGAGGAAGGGTTGGAAGGTCAGCCAGTGAGCTCAAAGCGTGGCAATTCACTTCTGTCTCACCTCATTCCTTTTTGCTTCTTCAGAGCAACAGCACAATAATCTTTTAAATCTGTTTGATATGGCTTGTATGCTTGCAGCAACTTGGACACTGCTTGCATAGGAGCTGTCTTGAATTTGCCTATATGAGATCACAGAAAAAAATAATCATAGGACACTCAAGGAATTCTCCAGGTTGCTAGATTTAATTACCAGAATTTCTAAGGAATTCTTTTGTACCAAAAAATAATTGGATCATCATTTTTTTAAGTGGATTAGATACAAAAATATAATGTAAAACAGCTATTACATTGAGATATGATGTGGCACATTTTTAGCTGTCAAAATGTGCTTAGAAATGTATAACAAATGCCAGCATGATACTGTGAATTGTGAAAAGGAAAAGACACAAGTTCTGCTGTTTGCTGTTGCCAGCAAATGTCTACTTTTGTTTAGACATTATTACTACAAAAGCCAAGATAAGATTGTGATTTGCCAAATGTTGCATTGTGCTGTCCAACTCGGGTTTTGAATTAAAATACACATATGCCAAAAATTATGTTTATATAATTTAGTGTGTTGTGTAATAAAAGATTGTTAGGTAGTTAATGAAATTATTAAATTTTGGCAGAGTGGGATTAAATTGAGTTTATATTTAGTATTGTTTTTGGGGAAAATGGGTGGAAGGAGAGTTGAATTCTACTTTATATGAATTGAAACAGACTAAGCTGTTGATATAATAACGTCTGTAAATAGCAATTAACTGCTATGTGATGGTAGGTTTTTCTGAGAAGACAACTTGGAAAGAGTTTGTTTGAGAACAGAATAGTCTAAAGTGGAGCTTTTATTCCATGTAAGCAAGAGTCTGTGTAGCTGACTTCCCTGTCGGGCAGGTTAGATGTTGCTGGTCCTAGGAGAAACATCTACTGGGGAAAAGGTCTTTTAACTCACAGTGCAAGTCAAAAAATGAAAGTTAAATATTCATTGGTAGAAGCTAGCCCATGGGAATTAGCGCTCTTTAATATCTTCTGTCAAATTGAGATCTTGGTTTTCAAAATGAGTGTGGCCTTTTCCATTTTTTCTAAATAGAGTACATGTACAATTTAAAGGATCTTATTCTTCATATCAAAACCCTATTGTAGTCACTTGGATGATTTTCTTGAGGTTAAATATCACTTGGATTGAGGAGTTTACAGGATCAGTTTTGGTTTTCTTGCAAGTTGCCCGGGCACTTTCGCTTGGACAAATTCTGCACACCCCAGCTTTTATGAGCTGTGTTTGTTATTTACTTTTCCATTATCAAGATGACCAGATATTTGTTTCATAAATAGTTTTTTGATTAAGAATGTGTCAAACAAGTTCTATTCATCCCTTGTTTGGTTTGACACCCTTCCTGGACACTAACACTTTATTAGTCATTGTCCAATCTGAGGAATTTGAGTTGCTTGTTGTTTTTGTTTGTTTATTCCATCCCATCAGTAAGTAGAGTAGTGTAAGATATATCTTGAAACACAACATGATGTGAAATGTCCGTGTTGAAAAATTGCTTATTATGGGTAACAGAAGTTAAACTGTTGCACCATTTTTAAATTCATGATGATTGTGCAATGAGAGATGACAATCTTCTGAATTACTTATTAGAAAAGAAAAAAAAAAAAAGGATGGATTGGAATTGTAGGTAGGAATATCTCTGAAGTTTGAAGGTGAAATTAAACGCTTTTCTAGGAAGAAAGAAAGTCACAATTTGAAAATACAATGTATTTAAGCCAGTTTGAAATAAAATTGTCTGAAAATCAGCAACAGTAGTTGCAAAAGGCCTGTGCTGCCAGTCTAGACGGCTACTACTCTTTCTTCTGAGTATTGGCTTTCTAGTTTGGGTTAGCTGGAAGCTAAGTCTTTGGGTATCCACTGATAGTGTCCAAATGTGCATACTTTTTTGCACATTCAAGCATTTATAGCTGCTGTCCAGTAAGATATGCCAAATTATTTCACTCTGCTCACATACATTGCAACAAAATAGTTAGGATTTGATAAGAGAGATGAGACAAGGTCCAGAACAATAAGATAAAAGATGAGAGATCTGGTTATTTAGAATTATAAACAAAAATGTCATCACTGACATACATCTCATGGGCATTTTCTTAGCAGAAATATTTATATAAGATGACGAGGTCTGACTGCCCAGCTGTAGGTGTCTTAGGTTAGGTGTCTTGTAGTGTTATGGGTGTAGAGAAACCATAAGAATTTACAAGAGTTAGGTGTGTGTATGTGTGATTGTGTGTAGGTACAAAGAATAGATTAAATAACAGATGTTATCTTATTCATGGTGGTTCACAACAAAATACAGCTTGTTTTGTTCTGGTTTTGGTGTTGTTTTTTTTTTTTAATTAATCATTTGGCTTGTTATCTAGCTGCCTGCTTTTGTTCTCGCGGCTGCATTTGTTTTGCCTATGTACACACATGCATGAATGTATATTGCAGGGGATTTGGAGGAAGGATTTACAGTAATTTACAGAAGTTAGCCACATGAAGTAAAACCAAAGGCATT
>NW_009646851.1:404862-414707 GCF_000708025.1 Charadrius vociferus | reverse complement strand
TCCTGTTAGAAACCTGGCTTCAGCTAGTGTCTGCTTAACCACTGTTGAGTTTAATGAATAGCAATGGAGCCTGGTATTACAAAGTGCAGTGAATCATCAAAGGTAATAAAATTGAGATCAGACCAAAGCAGCATCTGGGAGTGAAGTTTTAAGTAGCAGACAGGAATGTGTACTAATTATTGCATTGTTAATATGTTGCATGTGTTGGTTGAATAGAGATGGTGTGACTAAAGGCAGGCAGTAGCACGGCCAGTAGCCCTGGATTTTATCCATCACAGATTCTGTATTAAATCTCCAGCTGCTTTATAACTTTCCTAATACAACCTATTCCCATGCAAAACCTGTCTGTCCAACTGAACACACCACTTCTTTCAGATGTCACCAAATTTATGTAACAGCCTAGGACCATTTGGCTTCTTTTTGCTGAACTGCATTGAAAGCTTAGAAGAGACAGCTGGACAATGTTTCACTGCTACTAAAATATTTGCATTGTATACATCAGACACTCAAGTTCATCGATGTGCTTTGATGGCTTCTTTCCTATATATGCAGGAGGAGCATTTGGTTGAGAGGATGTTGCAGCATTGCCTTCAAACACGGCATTTCAAGGTGTCTTTTATTCTTAAAGACTGTTCTTCAGTCTGTTCTTCCTTTTTATAGATCAGGAGGCCTTCGAGAAAGTATTGTTTTGTGTAAAAGGTGTGCCAAAGAAATACAGAGCAAGCACATTTCATGAGCCAAAAAACCCTCTTCATCCTGAATTTTACATGTTTATTATTTGAAGTATCAAAGCTGTGAAATGAAATGTAATACTAATCAACCTGTTGAACAGAATTATATTTAGCATTTGTACTTCAAATTTTCAAAAATATAGCAACATAAGCTAATGAATGTTCTGGAAGCACAGGAAGTAATAAAAGTCTTGTAGTGTTTTGAATGTGATGTAGCAGGATAACATAATCAGCTTATATATCCGCATGAGAAAGTCTTGAATATGAGCAGGAATAATAGTGTGGTAAGTGAAGCTATCATTTTTCTATATGAAGTCCTCCATATTTCAGGCTTTTGCCATCAATATCTTTTTTAAAAGCAGAAAATTCACATGTTAGCATCACTGCTGTTTGCATCATTCTTAGTTTTTGTCCTGTTCTGCTCCCAGACTTCTTTGGGCAATATGATAGCAATGAAAAATCATAGGACTATGACAGATGTTAGGGGAATTTGCCTCTCGCACCTAGTAGCCATGTGAAGCTCTTATGGAAAATTTTTGTTTCTCATGTCAGTTTGAATGTTGTCTTCATGTTAAGGAAATCTTTTAATTGTTTATAATTAATACAAAGTGGAATTTGTCTATCAAGGGCATTTTTAGGATGTGGTGTCAAGCGCTTCATGGACAGCCTGCTAATGTAGTTGTCAATCCATGATGAAAACTTTTGATTAGATTCAGTGAAAAGTAGAGAGGCACTGAAGGACCTCACATCACCATCTGTTTGACCTGGGAGTACGATTGCACTTATGATTTGATCGGGAGCATACCTCAGGAAGAGTCACATTTTGCTGTGGTCCCTGTCTCAGGGCCATCAAGAAAGAAGGCAGTAGGGCACAGGCCACCAGCTTGATTGTTGTGCTCTGGATGTGCCCTACGATATTCAGGAGTTTCTCACCCCAGTATTAAACTATCCAATGAAAAGATCGGTCCTGTTTTACCTCAAACCAGGACACTATCACACTAAAGAATGAACATTTGAAAAGAGAAAGCAGAAGTGTGCTGCAGCTTTTCTGAGCTTTGTCCATTCTCCTGCACAGTATTTTTTACAGGGTACCAGGACTCCAATTAGGTTTTTCTTATTCCAATTTTGCTCTCAGACTCTTGTGGTGAGAAGGTCTGATTCATTTATTTATTTTTCCCAACTCTGTATATTTTGAAACTTATCTTGTCACTATCTGTTTTGGTTTATAACATATTTTACTTTGGACACAAATACCCACCTATCTGATTCCAGTGGCAGCAGTGATTCGCCTTGATCAGCTGATCAGTTTGATCAGCCTTCTTGGTGCAGAATGGGAACACTTTTGAAATCTTGAAATGTTTCCTGGGCTAGAGGGATGGTTTCCCACCCAGCTCTCTCTCACAGTCACATATTTATCCATGGAATTCCCATATGGCTTTGTGGGTGGTAATGTGTAGAGGGCAGCTTTCCCACCACAGCAGTTTTCCTCAATACAGATTTATTTCCCTTTTGCTTGCACAGTTTTCAATCTTAATCACTGCTAAACTTAGGCCTGGTGTTTGTAAGCAACGTTAACTGTATGAGGAAATAGCTTATATTGAACCTTACAGCTCCTTGGATACCCATTTGTTACTTTTTGTCTGTAAAATTGGATAATTATTTTGAAAGTTTCCTCATCCTGACTAGAGGCAGAATAGAATGTACAAAATCCTGGCACCAAGACTTTCATTACAAACTCTGTCCTGGAGGCAAATTGGTGACTCTCTGAGGGTCGAAAACTTCAGCCATGCAGAAAGCAAAGAACCAACAAAAGCAGAGCCCTCTGGCTGACTCCTGTAGATGAGAGCACTGCAGTGCTCTGTGTACATAGCAGGGGGCAGACAGCAGTCAACTTTTGGCATCTTTGTCAGCTCTGAAGTCAGCACTCCTCAGAAATTCATGGCACAAAAGTATGAGGGTAACAGGGTCACCATGAAATTGATAAATACCAGTTTGAAAATGTCTTCCATTATATAAAGATTGGCTGGAACCAGACTGAGTGTCACATATCTTGCCCTGTTAACTTGTGAGCTGAATACAGGAATTTGAGATGTATACCTGTCTTTTGTTACTAATATGCTCCAAGGGGCTGAGAAGTGTTTTGATTCCAGTCCAGTAGATACAGAGCTTAGGTCGATTAGAAGATGCCTTTCTGGCAAATATCACTTACTCTCTTACTTTGAGGAAATACTGTTATTATATTGTGGAGGAAAAGGGAAAGAATAAGGTATGCTTCATGTGTCCTGTCCTCACTTGAGAACTAGGGTGCAAGAGGCATTTAATGCACACTGTGGGTTTCCATTACAGCCTGGTCCAAAGGCAAACATTGTGGCTGGAGGCAGCAGGCAACGACCTCTCCTTGTCCTGTAAGATGCACGGAGTACCGCCGTCTGTTGCGATGTTAACCCCAGCTGGCAACTAGAACCATACAGCTAATGGCTTACTCCCCCCAGTGCAGACCGGGGAAAGAATCAGGAGAGTGAAAGTGAGAAAATTCATGAATTGAGATAAAGACAGTTTAATAGGTAAAGCAAAAGCTGCACACACAAGCAAAGCAAAACAAAACAAGGAATTCATTCACCACTTTCCATCAGCAGGCCGGTGTTCAGCCATCTCCAGGAAAGCAGGGGTCCATTGTGCATAACGGTGACTTGGGAAGACAAACGCCATCACCCCTTCCTCCTCTTCCCATAGCTTTATGGACTGAGTATCATGTCATATGGCATGGAATATTTCTTTGGTCAGCTTGGGTCAGCTGTCCCATCTGTGTCTCCTCCCAAATTCCTGCACCACTCTCCTCCCTGCCCCCCCCCCAGCCTAGTTGCTGTCAGGGCAGTGTGAGGGGCAGAAAATGCCTTGATTGCTTATCAACAACCCCAAACATCGGTGTCCTACCAACACAATTTTCATCCCAAATCCAAAACATAACACTATACCAGCTGCTAGCAAAAAAGTTAACTCTACCCCAACTGAAACCACAACACTATCCCACTCCCATCATACTCATGGGGTCTAAGCAGACTATAGGCATCACTGTGTTAAGAGTTTTAATTTGGTTCATGGAGCTTATTGGAGGTTTCACACTTATAGGCCAAAATTCTTGTTTAAAACAGTAGTTTTTAACAATATTATATGATGATCTCCTATAAAATGTCAAAGCTGTTAGAGGTGCGGGTGTCTGTGCAGAAACCTCACAATGGCACACCAATACGTATCATTTGGCTCAAGTCTGAATTTTTCTTTTTAATTTTAAGGTTGCTTTCAAAATATTCTTCTCCATTAACTGCTTAAAATTACATGATCATCATCATCTCACGATGTCTTATTTCGTAAGTGCCTAGCATCATAAAAGTACAAACAAAACAGGAGGAGAGACTGGTTGAATCTAAACTCTGTATGGAAGTGCTAAACACTGCCATTCAGATTTTGCCATTCAGCTGTCTCTAATGGATACTGTCTAAGCAAAAAAAGGAAGTATATAGTTACTAAAGTACACCAAGCAAATCAGTCAGTTGTAATTCATAATTAATTTCATTTTGGTTCACGTCAGTGAGATATCCCTGCATATCCAACCATTAGAAAAACAAAGTTGTGAATTAAAAATAAGTGTGTCTATGCAAGCACTTTGTGAATGCAACTTCCTTTTTCCTAATAAAACAGCCAGTAAAAGAATTTTATTTTCTGCTGCTACAATTGAAAGGAAGATTGCCCTAAATTGTATATGTTTTTTTCTAGCTAAAGACATGAGAGGTTCTCCCCTGTAGTAATGTTACCCTGTTTTAATCTTCTCATAGAAAGAAGTGCTAAATATTTTTGAAAGTACACTTAAAAGATGTCAGGCTGTTCTTTCATTGTTTCTAGTTGTTTGGTCATTTGGGGGGAATTTTCTTTGTATGAACAAGTTGGATTCTGGGATCACAAGGGCCACTTTCTGAGGTGCTGTATGAGCACTTAAAGCATAGTCTCAGCACAAGTGAAGCATTTCGCTTGCGTCTTTGGAAGCGGCAAGGAAAAGAGGAGCAGGAAGAGGACATGTTAGGAATTGCCATCAGACTGGGGCTTTCAGGATATGTTGTAATAATTGTAGGACCTTAACCTTACAAAATGAGGCATTTGCTCCTGGTTTAGAAACAGCAAAAGGTTTCCTTCTCTGTTTATAAGCTTAGTGTAAGAGATGATTGAGTAGAACAACAGCAATGTGCTCTGGAGTAAGCTGTGCCCCAGGCACATTTGCCGAGTTGAGTGAAAGGGATATGAAGAGACTTGGTGCAAACTCAGAGACTGAACTAACGGAACTGAGCACTGGAAGCCACTAGAAAGTGCCCTTGCCCCTCCGTTTGCTTGAGTAGCTTGGTGGCAATATATTAGAAACTGCAACCTTGACTACGAGGAAAACGGAAGGTTCAGTAGTTAATGCATGTTAGTGCCTCTTCTTTATAAGCAAAACTCTCAGAATAAACCTTAAAAACCTATTTATTTCAAGCAATTTGCATAGTTCTGGTTTACCCACTTGTTTCTTTGGCGGAAAGCACTAAAGAATGCTTTCTTAAATCCAAACATTTTGTTTATAATGTAAATCAAAATTATCTTCCCATGACACTGTGGTACAATCTTTTGTCAGTGATAGATACAGAGTAACAAAATACCCTGCCTGCATTTTTTTTCCCAAGTTGGCAAAATGTAGTTTTCTGACAGTCAGTATCATGTCCAGATTTTATAGAATCATAGAATCATAGTGGTTTGGGCTGGAAGGAACCTTTAAAGGTCATCTAGTCCAACCCCCCTGCAATGAGCAGGGACGCAGTCAGCCAGATCATCTGTTTGTTGCATTACATCGTAGTAAGAAAGTTGCAGGACATGGTGGTGTTCTTCAAACCAGCAGTAGTTTTGCCATTGACTGCACTGGGAGTAGAACCAGTTTACACTTCACTAAAGTGTAAACCACTATTTCTGAAGAAGAATCGCACTTCTAAAGCAGCCCTTGAACTACCTTTCACAATCTTCAAGTCTTAAGAGTGTCATGCAGATTTTATCTCATACAAAATAACCCATTGAAAACATACTGCTCTAGATAGAAGTCACTGACAGAGGCATTCCCAAGAGTCTTCTTGGTGCATAGCAGATCTTAGTAAAGAAAATAGTTCATTAGCAGCAAGAAAAACCTTCCCTTTTTTGTCCTTCAGTGGCATTTTATTTTATGTAGTTATAGCAATAGCATAACAGTGTGCAAACTGACAATTTGAGACAGATTCTTGGGTGCCTTAGCTCCAGGCTTATTTATCTCTGTTGAAATTGCTAAGGTCTTTTTTGTGTTTTTAAGTAGTCTCTTAATTTGGTGTCACAGATAGAAATAAAGAAGAAAAACATTTTCTGGACATTAGTTCTTTGTGGAATACAAGCAATGTTCAGCGGGTGACAAAAGCTCTGGGCATCCCCATTTGAAAGTCACTAAATCACTGAAATTCCAGAAACCAAAAACTTCATTAGGCTGTTATGTACTACCAGTGACTTTACATATCATCCCACTCACAAAGTCCAAACAACTTCAAGAAACTAATTAAAATATTTTTTATTCTAACCAAATAATATCAATAAACAGAGTAAGACCTTATTGGGGTGTAAAAGAGGATACCCTATTTATTCCAGGGGAGCAGCTTTGATATCAAGTAGATGAGGGTTTGATCCTTTTATTTTATTGAGTTGCACAAATATTTTTTTTGTCTTTGTGAGTGGGAAAGGCTTGATAGTATTTTCGCTATTTTGGTTTTGGTATTCAAATATTTCCTTTAAGAGGTCAAATAGGAAATCCCCTTTTGCGTGTGTTTGCTGAGAATTGTTGATAAAGTGATTATCATTATTGTTTTTTGAAGAAAAATATGTCCTTCATTGTAGATTGATAAAAAACAACTGTTGACTGTATCTGGCACAGACATAGCTGATCATGAACACACATTAATATAAAATTTTGGTATGGTTTATTTTACAGACATCTTCTATGTTGTGTGTATATTTTCAGATTGTGATAAAGTAATATTTATTCTGATTGAGAGTTGAGTTTGAGTTGCGAGGAAATGGGCTTCACTGAGATATGTGCCATTAAAGGGTCCAGATTTAAGTTCATGAAGTGTTTCCACTGGCTCCAGTGAACTTTAAATCTGGTCCCTAATGAATGTCAAATTAAAGATGCCTTATATTCTTAGATTACTCAAACATGCTGCCCTGCACTTTTGGTTCACAACTGGAGGATAACAACAATTAGTTTTAACACACGAATTTCAGTTCTTCTGTGTAAATCACTGTTTTATATGAGAGAGGTAGGTCTCTACATTGTTAAAATGTGGTGTTAAAAAGCAGGTACTTCTTTGAGGTGATGAGAAGGAAAATTTTTCAAACATACAGTTGACTTTTATTTTGTTTTATTTTTAAACCTCTTGTCTTCAAGAGCTACTCTTTACCTTAACTTTTAAATGGGAGTTTTTAAATCACGTTTAAATGCAGTCCCAGATAAATCAATTTCTAACATGGCTGTCTTGGCAGAATATTTTTTTTAAGTAGAGCTAAGAATTAAAATGTGTTTTAGGTTAGACAAAAAGGTTGAAAAGCCCAGAGATTGTTATATCACTGTTTCTCAGAGTACCCCAGAATATTCCTATTCTGTGTTTCCAAGCTTTAATGATCCATAAAAATTATTGTATGCTTGGGATGGATGACAAAGTATCAAATTTCTTGCTTTGCCTTAGAGACAAGCATGCATCCTCCTGAAAAATGATCCTGGATAGCAATTTCAACATGACTTTGAACTCATCCTTGACAGCATCTTATTCTGAATACAGTTTTGTCTCAAAGGGCCCTACTGGACACATGGCTGCCCTCAAAGATTCAGGTCTCTGACATCTGGAGATGATCTCACTGTGATCGCTCTCTCTCATCTCCCACCAATCTTCCCTTAAACAATTTCCAACTCATTTTTCCCACGCAGGCATTATTATGCCCAGAATTCATCTTTGGAGTATTTTTATCTGCACAAAGAAATGGTAACAGTACAAAGTTATGACTCATTGAACAAAGTCTGTCAGTATGAGCTCTGAAAACTGTTACCTTCAGAAAGCTTTGTTTGGCTTCTGCTAACCATGTTAGTCTTTATTGACCATTTACTCCAGCTTTTGCAAATGACATTGCTATTTCTTGTTTGTTCCTTCTCAGCTTTCTCACACTTTCAAAAAAGTCTGTAAAAACCATTATACCATCCTTTCCTGTCTGCTTCCAGTTCATATATCACAACACACCCCAAAAACTGTTGCTAATTGACCTCATCACACTGTCACAATGTTAACTTGTACTCACTTACCCTATTTGTTGCATCTTGTCAATAATTTTTTAGGGTGGAAACTCTTGGGACCAGGGTCATTTCAAGAACGACTGAATACAGAACTCTGCAAAACAGAGTGATAGATCCTGCATGAGATGCCCAGCACCATTGCAGTTAAACAGGAATACCTTTTATGCATGCACATACACACATAACCAAATGTTAGGAAATTCCATATTAGGAAGACTCATCATTGTGAAGAAGCAAGGCACATGCTTTAGATGCCTTGTGCGGGACCATGTAGAGTTATGGTTAAGGACAAAGATCTGGTGTAATTCACTCCTATGCATAAAGCCTTGTGTATATTAAGTTCAGCTTAAGTATATTTACAAGATAAGAGGAGTCATTTTGTGGTTTGTTTTTTTTTCCATTAGTGTATTCACACCCTACTTGTAGGTGTATTCACCCTTTCAATTTGCATGAAGGCAGCAAGGTTGTAATTTCACTTCCATCTGGTCATGAACAAGGACAGAGTGTGACTCTTTACAGTGCCATCCTGCTTGCATAGGACACAAACTCTTTTTCCCCCATGATGGATTCTAGCATTTTTTTCAGTAAAATAACGCTTGGTGAGCTGTTTTTCAAAGGACATAGGGTCTTAAAGGCATATTTTTGCCAAAAAAAAGTGGTATCTTGAGAATTCTGTCCTGTGGTAGCTGACCACACCAGTCCGTTACATATTCTTTACTGAGTGGCACCAAAAAAAGAAAGGGGATGCTTTGTGACTGGCTATTATCAGGCAAAAAATTTCTGCAGTGTTGGTACGTACCGCTGATTCGGGAGAAGGAAGGCTGCTTTTAGTGCTTCCAACTGCTCTTAGATTTTTCTGCTCATTCCATTCAATTTTTTCCTTTTTGACTCATCCATGCAACTAAAACTCAGGTAATCTAAAAATCAAAGGATATAATTATTCTCTTCTTAAACATTCATTGTAAATGTGTGGAAGTAAATAGAAAATGGGATAAAATTTAACATTGAGTTTTGAAAGGGAATAACGTCAGGGTAATCTGGTATCTTTCTTTGAGGATTGTATTTTCTGGGGAAGGAAAATAAATGAGATCCCATCTATCTGGATGGACTTCAGGAGAGCTGATACACTTTTAATGCTTTTAATAGCAACCTGGGCAACAAAGCAAATTAAATTTGGTGGTGAGACACTAAGAAATTTCAAAAACATAAAGTGGTGGTAGTATATAAAAGCAGTTGATGACATCGGTGAGTGGAGAGGTGGTAGGAAATTTCATAGCTTAAAGAGTAAGACGTAACATTATGAGCTAGTAACAAGGATGTATATTATAGGCAACTATTGATTAACCTCAAAACAGGATTTCAGCATACAGCTTCACCATAGAATGAATAAGAATTTCTAATGTGATGCAGCCATGAAAAGCATAAACACAAGGCTCCAGCGTTCTGCATTAGAGAGTTCCTGTAGAGCTGGAGTAATTGTGGTACCATTCTCGCACTGTTAAGAACTCATCTGAAATGAAATGTATTATTCTTGTCAAGAAAAAAATGGAAATTGGAGCTGAGGCAGACATGAATCTAGGTATAGCACTGCAATAGAGATACACAGTTTTACCAGGGAGTCTGAAAAAACCCACTTGTTTAACCCAGCAAAACAAAGGCTGAAAGAGGATGTAAGAATTCTCTGTTAATATATCTAAGCAGTAAGATAAAGAGGAGTAACCCTATATATAGGGAAA
>NW_009646851.1:368543-404830 GCF_000708025.1 Charadrius vociferus | reverse complement strand
CTGGTACAGAAGAAAATGGATAAAAAATTACCCTTCAAAAATTTTGCTGGAATTTATATTTTTAACTGTAGAATGCAGGACATTTCTGAAATACATTTCCAGCGAAAAACTAAGCAGCAATTAAGGCTTATCAGTTTATGAAATGACTATATGATGTGGTTGCTTCACATAACAAGTAACTTAACTCAGCTTTACTACCCCACTTTTTACTACCATGATTTAAAGCATCCAACAGCAATATTTAATTTAAAAATAATCATTTTGTATTTGTTGGTTTTAGTCATTTTGTTGGTTCTTTCTGCTTGGTACTGTTTAACACTCCTCTTTGCTAACCACAAAGTGTCTGCAGATTTGCATGTGCATGGTTATATGGTTTAATGAACAGTTATTCAGATTTATAATTTTTCCTTTTTGGTTTTTCTTGAAAATGGTGGACGATAAGTTAGTTATTTACAAGATAATCATTTACATATGGCTTTTGTCAAGCCACATTTGGAAAGAAATTAGCATGTCACTAAAAAAAATTCAAAACCAACAATTTAACATTGTTTTGTTAGTTAAATTACATTAAATGACATTATGTTGGAAACATAAAGAGTAATTTGTCAAAACATGCTTTGCATTTAGTATGAACTAATTTATTAAGCAAAAGAAGCATATGCAGTTAGTGTACTAAACTGGCTGTTTCTAGTTACTGTTTCCTTTGGGTTTTTAAAAGTAGTAGAACTCATCTTCTGACACCTTATTTTTAATCATTGATTTCTTTCCTGTTACAAATTCAGTCTTTCAAAATCCCAATCACTTAACTTTGTATGGGTGCCTTACTGCAATGAATAAGTTGAATAATGGAGAAGTTATTTCCTCTGCTAAAACTCTGACGCAAAGTGTTTCGTCCATGTCCTTTACTACTCAAATGTTTGACGCCTAACTTCATTAGCAAGTGCACTATTTCATTTAATAGCATGATTTTAGTGTCCGTCTTAATATGATGTCATACAGATGAACTTTCTCATTAAGTAATATTTATTAAAAGAAAAATAGATTGGATTAAGTAAATTTCATGTTAAAAGTAAATAACATGTTAACATTGCTTCTTTTTTAATTAAAACAAATCTAATGCTACAGATTTTAATTTTCCCAATTACACAAAAGAGAGACATGGTGGTTAGTTTAGTAATGTGGAGTGCTGTAACATTGCCTATAATAATTACTTAAGTAACATTCATGGTTCAAAACCATCATGGTTTAACCGCAGCAGGCAGCTAAACTCTACATAGCCACTTGCTCACTCCCCTACCTAGTAGGATGGGGGAGAGAATCAGAAGGGTGAAAGGGACAAAACTCGGGCTGAAATAAAGACTGTTCAGTATTAAAAAAAAAAAAAAATCAAATAAAAGAAAAGAAAACAATAAAGCAGAAAAGAAACAAAACCAAGAAAAAAGTGATTAAAAAAAAAAAAACAAAATCCAGTTGCTCACCACCAACCAACTGACGCCTAGCCAGTCTTTGAGCAAAGGCAACTCTGGCCGAATGCCCTCCCCAGCCCAGTTTTATTGCTGAGTGCAGCACCATATGGTATGGAATATCCCTCTGGTCAGTTGGGGTCAGCTGTCCCATCTGTGTGACCTCCCAGCTTCTTGTGCACCCCCATCCCACTCACTGGTGGGGTACTGTGAGAAGCAGAAAAGGCCTTGATGCTGTGTAAGCACTGCACAGCAATAACTAAAACATCCTGTGTTATCAACACTGTTTTCATCACATATCCAAAACACAGCACTATACAAGCTACTCTAAAGAAATTTAACTCAATGCCAGCCCAAAACACTACAAAACCCAACATTGTATACAGACTTTTGTACACCCTGCTACAATCAAAGTAATATCTGTTTATATATCTAAGAGCCAAACGCTCAATCAGTAGATACTGAAGAGTCATAATATTATAAAGGAATAGGGGGATGCAGGGTAGAAAGAAATTCAGCGTTGATTTTAGTGGAAGAAGATTTAGCACAAGAATGAAGTGTTCAGATTTAGGCCAGTCTTAAATGTCTCTGTGCGTTTATCTTGTTTGCCCACTCTACTGGCACAAATAAAATATTACTGCAATAAACAAGGCAAAATGAATGTTGCCATGGATGTTGTATGATGAACTGTAAATGTTCTCATGTACTATAATATCTACTAATTCTGCAACATTCACTAGACTTTGATTTTTATTATTCATGATGTTTTTATGGACCTGAGCCTTTTTTCAAGGAGTAGATTGTTTCCAGTGTTGGCAAGACTTCCAAGCTGTAAAGTGAAAATATTTTATGTGGAGAAGTCAGAAAGCAAACTTGAGATTTAACTATAGCTGACACATCTCTACTAAAACTGCTGTCACCACTGTGTTTGCCAGCCCTGCTCATGGCTCACAGGAAGAAAAACTATAAACTCCAGCCATTTTGTGCACCCATTTTCAGATACTGCATTTCATAATTACATTTCACAATTCCTTTTCTGCAAAGCCAGCCAAATGTTTCATTGCAATCTCTTCTTTATTAATGAAGTGTCCTTGCACAGACCAATTTTTTGATGATGCACTTGTGATGTATTTGCAGTTAGTCTGTGAGCACGCTGTGTGAATACACTTCAGCCATGTGCTGAAGCACACACTGCAATGTAGTCTATCAATTTCAGTTTTCATTATTTATTCTCTTTTATGTCACTTGATGATGTTTCTGCTTACTTACAATATACTTATAATATACTGAAAAATCATACATTGGGACATCTGGAAGAAAATTTCTGTGGTGTGGAGAGAGACACAAACACCTGCATTAATAAGCTTAATATTCATCAACTAGACTATTATTAGTAGATATTATTATCTTTAGGGATATAGCAATGTAAACATGCATTGTCTTATGTCACCAAAACCAAATCATGTGTTTCAGAGATGTTTGCTACAAGTTGTTAAAACACAGCCGAGCTGAAAAGATACCCATAATTAGTGAAAAGCTTGGAGTACTTTCTGAAAGATATCCTCCTCTGGTTCTAGCTGTCATTTCTTTTGTTTTGCCTGCCTCCAGATGGGAAATAGCTTAGAAGACATCTATCCATTAGGCAACATTGACATCTGTCTTGTGGGTAGAAATATGAGAAGGGAAGATGAATGGTGTCTCATGCCTGTGCTGAAATATATCAAATTTTAAGAGAAGCAAATTCACCCTATGCCCTTGGATTACATGAAGTATTTACAAGAGGTCACTATCATTTTCCATGGGTGTAGAATCCTGTAACTTTTCTTTTTCTACATAATTTTCTGTATCAGAAATATTGATTACTAACTCATGTCCTTTATACGTACATGTTCAATATAATTAGAGAGTATGAACGACCTGATAGCTCTGCAGCAATTTGGCCTCTGGTGGGAAATATACCAGGGATTTCACATCCAGTTAGATGTGCTTCAGAGTTTAGGAGTAATTTCTAAATTATTTGTGAAATCCTTCATATATATAAGAAGTCTTCATAAACAGTATTTCAGCAGCTAATATTCATATGGTTTGATCTATAATTTTACGTCAGACACATAGTGAGGTACATATATATACAATGACATATGTGTTTAGTACATATGTAAAAATATATGTGTGAAAAAAAACCTTTCCTACATACAGTTTAATGTTGCAAACAAAATTGATGTACGTAATTCGAGGTGCATCGATAAAGGCATGACCTCTATCAGTTCAGTTTCGTTGCTGAACTTTAAAGACATTTGTTTTTCTGGTGTCTTTTATGTAAAGGAACATATAAAACTGTTCATGGCAATTTAGCCTTTACAACCAAACATCAGTTTATAAATACCACCTGAAGACATGATAAGATGGGAACAAAAATGGAAACATCATTGGTCGTTTGGAGACCAACGGCCCACAAAAAGTTTGCATCTCATGCAGGAGAATGGCTAAGCACAGAGAATCAGAATGAGTCGAATAGAAAAGGCGAGCTTTATTCTGGAGAAGAGACAATGTATTTCCTCACCATGGAATTACAGAGCTGTTCCAACTAGCTTTTAACTAGCTAGCCTGAATATCAGCAGCACCCAAGCCACTGGGTTGAATCACTCTACAGAGCTAACACATTGCATGCCGAGCACCTAGAAATCCATGGCGCTAATCCCATTATGCTAAACACAGTACAAGTACAAAATAGGAGACGGTTCCTCTGAAAAATATGATGGCACTAAATGTATTATTTGTTTGAGCTTTATCTTTTATCAAATACAGTGCAATGCCTCTAAAGGCGTTACATTCAAATTGAATTATTGAAATAAATCCGTGCAGGCCCCTAGCCTGCATGGGAGTTTGTCACACAGGCAGGGCTGTTCTCTTAGATGCTGACGTGTCTGAGCAAGCAGACAAATCACGTTTCCTTTTAAAAAATTCTCTGTACTGCCTCAATTGTTGCAAAACCTCTGTAGTTCTGTTTTAATTGTTCTGGTGAGTGATGTTACCCAAGTTTCTCCAGTCACAAATACTAATGAAGTCCAAGGATTTCAGAAGAGCTGTTTTGAGTTTACACTGTGGTATTTTCATTTGTCTCTAGCAGGCAAAATCCTACCTTCAGCACCTACAAGTACAATTATACATGTTGTTTCTGCACATCATACATATGTATTACTTGGAATTTTATTGTCACAGATGTTCAAAAAACTGTATTTGAAATTAATGCTTGTTTGAAGGAAATGAATGCCAAAGCTACATTAATTCAAGTGTAAGTCAATATTCACTATTTTAGCCTTGTGTACCAGAAGTAATTGTATATGTGCTGCTTTGTTTACCGTATTGATTTATCCTGTGGTTTCAGGCAAAGCTACAGAGGGAAAATGGAGGAGAATCTTAAGGAGCAAAGATGGCAGAGTTAGGCACGCTTTCTATGTATCTCAAAGGAGCAAACATATTAAAAATTGATATTAAAATCAAAGCATATACTGACTAGATAAATAAAATTATATAGATAAATCTAATAAGCTATCGATTAACTTAATTAACTTAAAAATGTGTACACTTGGGGAAGGAGACTATGAAAATGCCTTCCCTCTTGGATTTTGCAAATTATATTCTCCCTAGGCCCTTCCACCTCCTTTTGTGGGGTGATATTCAACAGCAGCTTCAAATTTTTGCATTTCTACCTTTCCTAGAGTGTTACCTACACGTAGTAGTTTCTCCATACATAAGTTATGTATATCGCTTTTGTGAGGAGCAATGATATTCAAGTCCAGTAGTAGGTAGAATAATTATTTTTATCTTGAACCAAATTTTTGCATGCTTAAAGTTTTCTGCTTTCTTCTGGCTATACTGGTTTGTTACATTTCATTTATAGAACTGAATTTTTCAAAATAAATCCTATAGCCAGTGTACAGCCTGTATACTCCTGATGTCTCCAAGCATCTATAGTTTATTTCCACCACCCTCATTTATTTTTCCTGTGGTAGACAAATGGTCACCAACAAACAAAAAATGTTAGCTCAGATAATATATCATTTCTTATAAGTGCTAAAACTGTATGTGGCAGTTCAGAGCTGCTAGACAGCTTTTGTTACAATTCAACCTTTTTATAATTTTCTTTGAACTTGCACTGCAATGGGGAAGATGAGGAAAAGGCTCTACTGATATATGAAACACATCAAAGGCTTAAGAAACTAAACATGCAAGACAGATGCCGTTGTAAGCGTGTGCTGTATCTCATTTCACCATCTTTAGCAGCATATACAGCTTCACAAATTGACAGGATTACTATTTTGCTGCTTATTGAAGTGAAAATTTGGTACAGTAGGAAACACTTGTTTCTGGAGGGAAATCTCATTTTTTTACAAAAAGTCTAGCCTAAAAATACAACTTGGAAGAAAAAGAAAAAATAAATCAATAGAGAAAATATTGCTAATATACAGCAATTCCTAGAGTTCTTGATTGTATTGAAAGTTCCATAGCATCTAGTCTGACTGCTTATGTGTTGTAGCCTATCTCATTTCCTACAGTTAACATTGCAAAGAAAATAGTAACTTCCACTTTAAGCATAACTAATATTTGGAAGTATATCCCAGAGAAGCATTAGTCTTGGTTTAGACACATCAATATACAGGGAATCTTAATTTTTCCTTTGATATCTGGTACAAAACCCTGATCAAATTTTTTCATTAAGATATTGTGCATTCATTCTTAATGAATTTTCCTAGCTTCAGCTTCTACAATTTGATCTCTGCCACGTCTCTGAGTATTTTACATTAGGCAGTCATTGTTTTTTGGTTGTTTTTTTTTAAAGGAGCAGAAACCTCAACACAGAAATAATCCTAGAACTGAGTAAGGTGTGCCAGTATGATTGTAACAGCAAACCCTTCCTAACATAGCCCAACTTTAGAGCTGAGTTCTGAAGTTTGAATTGGAAACAGGAGGGGAACGGGAGTTTGGATCTGTCCGTTCCTGCACATGGATAGCCCCAGCTGCTCTTCCCCTCAAACTGCTATGTTCCCAGCTTCTGATTTCTGATTTTTTTCTTGAAGTAAAACAATAATGATAGTGATAATAATCTAATAAATTGGCTAATGAATATGAAATAAATTGGCTATTGAATGCTGCCCTCTACTGTATTGACTCTAGGATATGCATAGGTCTAGCCTGTTTACAATTAAAGACAATTCTTCCTAAGTTCAAGTGGCAAAGAGGCCTGTTACAGGAGGAAGAGCTGGGTCCTATCCTCGCTTCTGCTTTGTAACCACAAATTTGTTACAGTACTTTACACATACTGCTTTCCATTTGTAGACCTCATAGAAAATAGTCATCTCTAAATATTCCCAGCTTTCCCCCTCATTCAGAATATGATATACCACTGGGATTTCCTTATCTTGTTTAAACTGAAAATGGGCATGGACTAAGACTGTCAGTTTTGGTTTATTCCATTACAGTTAAAGTAGCAGCCTTTAATCATTACCAGCAATATTAGTGCCACAACCATGTTTACATCTCAAATATGCTTCTAATTTTCCCAGTCAAAGGCAAATTGTTGGTGATATCTTAATGTTTTTTTTAGGTAGCTAATGCCAAAATGCAAGGTTATGATCTTGATCTGAATATTTCCCAGATGTGTGGTAAGGTGAAAGGTGGAACAGCTAACAGAACTTGACTTCCTATCTGTGTTAGTCTAAGTTAAGTGAATTCTAAGTCAGGCATAATTAGACAATGAGACCCCCAGAAGCCTTCACCTTCACAACTGTTTGAGATGAAAGCTTAGCGCTTGGGTGGATGTAACATAATCCACATGTTGGAAGAGAAATCAGAATCAGCTGTCACTGTTTTCTTGCATATGTTTTACCATGCCCCATAGCCACCTTCTTCTCAAAGTCGGTGATCTTCTCTGAGTTTAATGCTTCTAATTCATTTACAGTGGAATCAGGACCAGATTCTGAATCTGATGCCAGTTCTACTCCAGTGACTTCCACTGAGGTTTCAGTTTGCATATGGCAGATCCAGTTTTGGAAGAGATGATTGATAGAGATGGATTCTAAGGATCCTCAGTCATGGAAGCCACTTAAGTCTTTTCCAGGACAGCCACATCAGAGATAACGTAGATACCAAAAAGAAGATGTAGAACAACTTAACAACACTTTGAATGTGACCGCTGGAGTTTGGACCAGATGATTTCCAAAGGCCTTTTCCAACCTAAATTATTGTATGAATAGAAAAGGCATCTAAAAATCTTTTCTATATCCCACAACACTGGAATTGTTAAGCTGGAAATCAGGGATTAATATTCAAATCATTTAAGATAATTAGGAAAGGTTGGTCCTATTAAATATTGTAACCTCACTGAATAAAATACTGAAATAGAGATTAGATAGGAGAGTCCTGTTTCAAGCTTTGCTGTTATTCTGCTAGGACACTACAATAAAGCACTGTGTCCTGAATCAATGGTGTTTACTGGCTTCTCAGACTGATCTCACTGGCTCTGATACCTAACGATCCTGGAATGAGGGTCACACTGTTGCCAGATATTATGTATACTAATATGTACATAAAGGGGAAATGGCATTCAGGGGCACGTCTGTTAACAGTAAACGGATAATAGCCTTTCTTTAATGTACACGATAAAAAATATTTTTGAGGGCAGAGCAGGAAGACATTATAGGGCGGTCCTGTAACAAATCTACCAGTGATTTGCTATAGCCCACTTGTTACTAAGAGGTAAGTCAGGTTTCTTGAAGAAGTCAGGTATAAGTATTCTTGCAAGTTGTCTCCTAATAATTTTTGCATCTGCTGGAAATTTTCATTCAGGTTTGTTAATGAATAGCTTGGAGTTTTCGTGTAAAAAAACATATAGCTTTTATGAGATAATAGGCAAGCAAACTTAGCAGTGACAAATTATTAGTTCTATGCTAAGAAAAATGGTAGATTTGATCAACCATAGGCCACAGATCGCAAAAATATTTTTTGTCAGTTTTGATGGTTATGTATTCTTTGTCAGAAGCAGCACAGAAATAAGGAATTGCTGAAGTATGGCTGATAATTGCAGTATATTTCAGGACAGTACTGATCACTGGCTCTATGTGTTATACATTAGCTAAGAAAAACTTATGAAGCTTCATAAATTAGAGCATACTACTCATTAAAATCTTTCTATTTCTGAGCACTGGAATTACAATGTTTTTAAGCAAATAATGGTGAACCAGCTGAGAACTGTGCCAGTCTTGTCACTTATCGATTCATCTGGCATCTCCTGTTGAAATGAGATTTGAGGAAGAAGGATCAGTCTGGCATAAACTTAGGTCAGCATGTGGAAACTTCCAGTCTTCCTGATTGTGGGTAGTCTGCCTTGATTTGGGAATGTGGCCACAGATCTTCTTTTTATGTACCCCACAGCACTGGAATTCTTACACTGAAAGTCAGAGATTGATATTTAAAGAGTTAAGATCAATTAGAAAAGTCTGCATGATTGCTGAGGTCAGTGGGCACTGTGTCTTGTCGGCTGACATTTGCAGCAGTGGAACTGACAGCTTTGAGATCCTTCGGGCAAGCTGCTAGAACTCCTTGCACCAGAACTGTTCCACTTTGATACTAGAGAATGGAGAAGGCAGTTTGCCAACTGGAATTTCATCATCTCTGTCTTATTAAATATTTTACAGAGCACTAGCTGTTGCTCAGTATGTACATGAAACATATGGGACATGGAAATTAAATATCACCAGCAAATAGTGTCAGTAATATATTGACGTTACTCTGTTGTCATAACAAAGGAAATATTAGCCATATAATTTATATCCTGATACAAAAATTTCTTCGATCTTTCCTACCAAAGACTGGTTTATTATCTTCTGCTTTCTCTGAGGGCTTTCATTTTTTCATAGGCAGCTGACAATGCAACTGGTGGGACTGAGTGGGGTCAGGCAGTCCAATTGCTTTGTAGTTGTATGGAAGTGAATTATGATTGTGCAGATGCATGACAATAGATTTAGCAGTGTCTTGTAGTTGTTGATTATTGTGTTAGTTTATACACAGCAAGGAGCTCCCAGAGCGTGGTCTTGGCACACACGGATTTCAAAACAGCAAAATAAATAAAGTAAATAAATAGACTGACAGTTTAAAAGCAGCCACTGTGATTCTTAGTCGTATGTTTCAACTTACTTTTTTTCTATCAAGTTGTTTTGTTAGTGTCTACCACAAGGACAGAGGAGGACATTACAGTGTGGGCTTGAGAGGAAAAAGAGGCATCAGGAAAATTATGAATAGAAAGAAAATAATTCACTAGAGGTGGGCACAGAAACATGGACATTAAAAGTCAAATTTTCAGAAGTGGTTCTGTTGTCTTCATGCTTTGCTTTGTAGAATACTTACGGTCTGTCAGTCTGATTTGTGAAAGGAGTCCCACACATTTGTACATCTTGTAGGACAATTTATGGTCTCGCAGTTTTGGGTAGCAAAATCTAAATGATCACACACCTAGTGTCACCTAGAGTTACCACGTATCTGAACTGACCTCTTCTGCTTCCAGGGCCTTTTAATGATTCTTTACATTTTTTTCTGGGATTCCAATGCATTGATCAGAAGTATCATACAGTAGTTCTGACTGGTTTCTGTGTAACCAAAAGTCCTGACTATTTCAGGACATCTACTGCACACCATGCACACTGTAAGTCTGTACATTTCTGGAAATTTTTGACTTCCTATGCAAATACTGTACAGAATACTGCTCTGTAGCATAGTAAGTCCAACATTTTCACAAACATTTGATTGAATTCTTGTGTGTGGAACACAGCTTTGTAAGCTTGGAAGAAATCCCAATAGATCATGTAGTGCATCCCCTTGTCCCACAGTGTACCTAGAGATGATAGCTATTATCAACTCTTCTGGACACTTTTATCACCTGCTCTTAAAGACTGCACGCACTCCAAAGCATCTTTAATGAATACAGAGAGGTTTTTACCACCCTTATTAAAGTCTTATTGTTCTTAATGTCGTCTCTTACTCTTCTGTGCTGGTGAGCCAATTATTTCTGTTGCCTCTTGCATAGAATATTCCCCTCCTCTTTCCAGATATGTTTTAACTAATTGAAAGTTACTGATATGCTTTGTCTTCCCAAAATCTCCTCTTCTTAAGATAAACAGAATCAATTTATTTAGTTTTCTATTGCAAATCATATTTTCTAGACCTATGGCCATGCTGGTTGCCCTCTTTTGACAGATCTTGAAATGAGTGTAAAGCCCAGATGAAACCTTCCAAGAGCTGGATGAAGTGGAAAGATTTTTGCATTTCACACACTATATTCATGTTTTGTTGGCTGTTTCTCTGCTTTCTTCCGTTTCTCTTTATAAGGGGATGTAAATGTAAGAATTAAAAAGCGCAGCTCCACTGCTTCAGACTAAGGGTCAGTCTGGTTTCCTGTCTCTGACAGCAGCAGTAGCAGAAGCCTGAAGAGAAGAACAAACATATAGTGTTAACTGCTTATTATACTTTCCTAGTGTCCATCAGTATGCAATTCAGAGACTAATGATGGTACCTATTTACTTGTCTCAGGAACCCATTTTTGGAATTAGTTGTTCTGATTGCTTTTCAGTTCATATAAACTGAAATCCCACCAATGACTGCTCTAGTCTAACAAATGTGAAAATATACCTTCTTTTGTTTTAAACATCTGGCCAATTTAATTTGAGATTCAGTGCATAGTTTTTCCTTCTTCACTTTCTCAAGGTTGCCTACAATTTTATAGATTCCCCCTCCTCCAGCCATTTCTGTTCCACCCTAAGAAGCCCTAAGTTTTGGTTATTCCTCAAACAAGACTTAATTCTTAATTCTGATCATGCATATCACCCTTTCCTGTAGCTTTTCCAGTTCTACTCGATCTTTTATGAGATGAGACACTAGGGTAGCACGTGTGTTCAGAATGCAAGCTCAGATGGATTTAAACTTCATTGCTATATTTTCCATTTCCTAAATGTTCCCTGCTCCTGCCCTGTACATTCCTAATTTTTGTTTTGCTATCTATTATAAGACTAAGAAGTGATAGCTGGGCCATAAGCCATTCTGTAACACATTCCATGTTTATAAACCTAACATTACTTTCCCTGTGTGCACCACTTTTTACAATAATCACCTACATTGAATTTTATCTAGTATTTTATTGCCTTGTCAGCTTGTATCCTGAGATTCTTCTGCAGTTACTCCCACTTTCTTCAGATTTACTACCCTGAATAGTTTAGCATAATCAGAAGGGTTTGTCATGGCATTACTGGGGATCATTAATGAATGTGTTGAGTACAAACAATGCCAGGACTTTGCTTATTACTTTCCTGAGAAAACTGATTACTTTTTTTCGCTATTTTTAACCCATTACTTATGTAGTTATTGTTATCTATGCATCAGATACACAATATGTGTGTACAAAAGTTGATAATTGTGGAGCTAGTTCATGCAAAGGCAGTAAGATATTGTACATAGACAGTTTGATATTTATTGTCTATGCTCAGGCTGTACAAGCAGCACATACACCATACCTCTGACATTCCTTAGAAGTGTCTGTCTCCACATGCAAAATCCCAGACAGAAATATGGCAGCTCTGTTCTTCAGCTGCTCATCGCCATAGCTGTCTAAGACTAGGTCTACACTGTCAACTGTCTTAGCTCCCCCGGTGGCTTTTGGATCCATCACTCTTGACCCTTTGAATTGCACATGTTAGTTCATGCTTAGCTTTTTTTGACTTGAACTGTTTCCTCCTGGAATGAATCTCTACAAAATTCTCAGGATAATTCACTGCAGGAACCACTCCTAAGAGGCAATATGGACAAGAACAAGCCAGGCTTGTTTCCATTGGTTTTATACACTCTCATGCCAGGCCCTGCAAGACAATGTCTGCATGACCTTGGCATCGGGCTGTACAAATAGCACACTGGTGGGCTGCCACAGTCTTCACAATATGTCAGACACTAAGAACAGAAAAACCACAAAGGTGTCTGAGGGCCATGGGTAAAGTCTCTAGAGGTAATAGTCTGAAGAAAATTGAACCAAGCACTCTCAGAGATGCACCAGACCACCCTAGAAGGTGCAAAAATGATTGTCAGCCAGTTTTCACCAAATGACGTAGGGGCTGGGTGCTCTTTGCAATGTTAGACAGTAGTGTAAGCAAAGGTCTCTCTAAGCCTGACATAAAAGTACATAGAGAAGATGGGAGGTTCTTTGCCTGCCCTCTACATGTCTCCTGACAAGGATTCTGCTGGGATCACAGCAGAAATCACACTCACTGTCAGTTGAGTGGTTGATTGGTGTTGGTTGGCTGATTGGGATTTTGCGCTGTTAGACTGCAGTGAGCAGAAACCCCAATTTAAATACAGAAGGTTGAGTAGAAAAGCTGGAAATAATGTATCAAACTGGCTGAATCCTATTGTCTGTTAACTGTCTCAAGCATAGTTTTGCAAGTATTTGTGCAAGAGACTTACATAGTACAAGGAAAGCGAAAACCGTAAAGGTTTCAGCAACGTAATCTAGGGAATCAGAGTTGGTATAAAAGGACAAGACATGAGGTGCAAGCTTGTGCAATTAGATCGCATAATCCTGTGTGCAAAACACGCTTGTTAGCTGCTATCTGAGGATGTCAGCAAGGGAACAATATAGACGGAGACTTGAAGATAATGAAAGCAGAAAGGTGTGAAGTGATTGTGCTCCACAGATCAGCCTTTTATGTTTCTGTGCAAGACTGATGATTCTGTCATCCTGCTTTTTGATGAGGTGTTGAATGAATGTTTAAGAAGACAGCACTTATCACTGCTCATCAGAGTTTAAAAAAACCTGTTTGTACTAGAAGACTGAAGATACCAGGTCCAGCCAGGTTAGGAGACAGTCAAGTATTAAAGATGAAAACACTGTGAAAGACATATATCAGGTGCTTGCACTGTAGCGGGCAATAGTTTACATCTGTGCGCAAGAGTACAGACCATGATACTTGCTTTAGTGTTTCAGCATACCTTTGATGATGAAAGAAGTGTACAGAATATGTAAGACAAAGTACAAACCTAGCATTAAAAAATGAGAAGCTGATCGCATAACATTGTAACAAGAATAATACAGATATTGAATGGTGTATTTTTGATTGGTTGCAATTTCAGATGAATGAAGTACACAGTTATTTATGTCAGAGAAAACAGAAAGTGAATGGACAGAGAAATGAACTGGTGATTAGAGGTCACTGAGTTCTTTGGAGCTGCTGAACTGTTGTCCTTAACATCTTCTTATAAAGAAACAACTTGCAATTAATTTCTCTTTATTTAATCCAAGACTGTCCAATAACAATTGTTATAATTATTGTATCTTTCAATAAATATTTTCTCTGAAAAAGTTTAGACAGTAGTTTGTTTGCAAAGTAACCACTGGGGTTATGATCTACTCACAATCTATGACTGGTCATCTTAAATTGTATAAACCATTGACCCAAACTATGTAAATATGGATATTAGGGTCAGAGACCTGCCTTCTATTTGATTACATCCAGGTCCATTAAGAAAAGAATTTGTGGAGAAGAAAAGCTACAAGGAACTAAGAACAATTAGAAATTTTGAGATGTACTGTAATACTGTTTGCAGTCATTTTCTTAATACTGATCACTCATACCATACGGCTGCCCTAATCTACACTTCTCAGATGCTCATTCTGTTGCCACAGTCATTAGAAAGTCTTCTTTAAAAAAGTGATTATGGTGACCAAGCAATATTAGGAAAATTTGTGGCACTGTAGAAGAAAACTGATGAAAGTGTTGATAAGTAACTGCCACTAAAGATAATTATGTGAAAAAGAGTGATCATTATAGCTGTCCAGGGGTAGTCTTGCATTATAAACATGTGGATCCCATATTTTAAAATACCATGGACTCCTTTTTCCCATGTGAGGCAAAGACAGACATAAAATATTAGAACCAACAACTAATTGATGTGGTGGATTAGTGTGTTTGGCTACTTTTTGATTTGCAGGGAAAACACTAAAATATCCTCATTTTTTCACAGAAACATAACTGTGGCAGGATACTGCTAGGAACTGTACGTAGTCATGGTCCCTTAAGTAAGACCCTGTAGAAATTTGTGATTTTTCTATTTTACCCTATAACTAGGTCATTACGCCCATACAGATTTAGCAGAGGACCCTACCTGCCACAGGCACTGCAATGCACATTGCCAGGCTTTGCGATACAGTTATGCACTGAGTTTCCTTCCGTTTCCTACCTTCCACAAGAAGATAAGTAATTGAGACTATCAAGTGAGGGATAATAGTTTTCCAGTCCTGTTGTCTTGCACAATGGGGAGTTGAGATCCATCATAAGAACAAATGAGGCCCAAACTTAAACATAACTGTTGAAAGAAACTGTTGTCTCATTTTGATGTGCAGCTGAGGACCCTTAGCTGGAACAGCTACATTATGTGTCAGCCTTGGTAGGAGGCAACAAACCTATCATTTGGATAAAGATTGTTGACAGACAATTGTAGCAGAGGCCATATGCAGCACACTGAGTTTCATAAGAATCACAACTTCCCTACAATGTCTCACAGGGATACCTTTTTTCATCTATTTGTACATACTCTGACCACTTTAGCACCCAGGCTTACTTCCATCTGCTCATACCTGTCAGTGCCTAAGTAGCAATTGGCTCCATTTAATTATAATTTGTGCTTCATTTGCAAATATATGTACTGTATCTGCTAGAAGCTGCTGACTGAGCAGCAGCTGACTGCCTAAGCAGTGAAAACCTGCCTTTCCGGAGATTGCAGGTGATGGACAGCTACTTCTCCTAGCAGTCACCATGCATTTTGACTGTTTCTTCTGCAGTGCTACTGCCTATATGTTATCCCTTCCTTGTGTGTAAAGATGGGCAATAAATGGAACAGCCTTAACTCCACCCGGTTTCTTTCAATATGCATTCACATTGAAACGTATAGAAATGGTAAAATGCAGGAGATGCACATAATGGTCAGGGACATGAAAGATAACTCGGGTTTCCACCCAAGTTGAAATATGGGGCTCCACACACTCTTGAGAAAATTTACTGAGCTGTACTAGTCTCTCATAAGCTTTCCATTCTCCTGTGTATTTCTGTGGAGACCTAGAAATTTAAGATTTGGCAGAAATCCTGAGTGCCTGGTCCTGTCTACTAAATGGAAACATATATGGACTGCCAAGTTTCGATTAGGATTTGGATTGGGATCCAAGTTTCCTTATAAACATATGAAGTAATCTTTCTGCTCCATTCAGTACCCATTAGGCCTTAGTTAAACCATCAGTCCGTTCCTCGGCACCTCACTTCAAAAAAATTAACCAACTGGAAAGAGACCAGAAAGAGAGCAATAAGAGGTCTAGAAAACGTATACTACTAGAAATGACTACAAAAACTTGGATTGTTTAGTCCTTAGGGGTTTAGGTTGATTTGTTTTCTATTGAGAGTTATTTCCAAGCCAGATCATTCCAATGATTTTGTTTATAGTGGTGCTCCACAAACAGTTATATTTGAAGGGTTGGTGAACTTCAGCACAGAGGCAGGAGAAAGTATCTGGGGGAAGGGTACGCTGAAACTCCTTAAGCCATCTTTGTCCAGAGATCTAACCAATTAGATAACTACAACCCTGCATCTAACTATATATACTGGGGGTGTGTGGGGATGTTTTGTTTTCTGTTTTTTCTCTTGGCATATGAATTGCTACCATTCCTTGGTCAGTATGAGTCGCAGTTATAACTCCATCCCAGAAACAGATCAGATTCTGTTCTGACAGATATCAGATTCTGATACTGTCTATGTCTAATCTACAAGTTATCGAATCTTGCAATGTTGGGTTCAAGCACACTGAGATGTTGAGACCCTTATATTTTCAATCAACGTTCATGTAGCTGTCTGTAGACAGAAGCTGTAGCTTCCTGTCTTGACTCAAAGCATGGAGCTCGAGAAATCTGAGCTTTGATTAAGAGAGCTGGGTACAGTTGGTTCTACCTGTAGCTATCCCATCTCCGCAGCGAGAATTATATCCATGTGAAGCAAACCAATGAGTTTATCCTCCCTCCTGCAAGACAGTTCCAGCACTTTGGTTAACCTGATGACATGCTTGCATGTTAGTGATGAAAATAACAGACAAGGTGTCCTTGAGGGAAGATCTGAACTCACCCTAACTGACAGCATAGACCTCAAAGTCACTTCCTGCATTTCCTTTGCTTAAGTTTAACGCATCTAACTTTGGACATTTAACACAAGGAGCGGCTGTGTTTAGATCTGTTCTTTGAAGTTGCCTTCCTTCACTGACAAGTAGGAAAAATGTAGTCTAGCTGTGCTCCTGATTGTTTCTGTTACATGTCAGGATGTATACTAGCTAAATTGATTCCTGCCATTCTTGTAGCTAAACCTAAACTCTTCCTTTGCCAATCGACAGCTCTCACTATTGTATCAGTAATAAGGTTCTCTCCCTTCCATTTACTTGGTCTACGGAGGACCATTGGTTGAGTAGTCTTTGCTCTGCTCCAAAATTAAAGCCGTGAAAGCAGTAGATAAGGAAAGGAGAAGCAGTCTGTTTTCCTTTAATCCCCTTGTGGGTCTACGAAATTAGTGTTTTACATGGTCTTCATCCACCATGGGGATTTTACATCTTATGCTGATATTGTGCAAATGCAGGAAGGCTCAGAGGTCCTGTTCCCACAGCCTTCCAGAAGTTTGGGTACATACCTCAGACTTATCCAAATGCATCAGATGTGGGGGTTGGAGTGGAAAGCTCATGGGGCATTGACATTTTGGTTATAGTTTATCTAAATATGACACATCAGCAGCTTGCTTTGTGGTCTTTCAGTACTTTCACTTCTGATTTAGAGCAGGAAGGGTGGAGATCTTAGAAAATATTAAATAATAATAAAAAGCATCAAACTGATTTTAGCTTCAAGCTTTAGTTTTAAGTCAAAGCTGGTTATGGGTCAGGTTGGTTATTATTTAAGATTTCTGCCCATAACCGTGGCATCATGGGTTGTGATATTTGTATCTTAAGCAGCCTTCCAAAGACAACCGCAAAGTCTGTGAGATTACATTTTAGTGGAACTACTTTGCTTCATTGAAAAAGCTTCCAAAGGCAAGTCTTGCTTAGCCCATTTCCTAGGTTTGTCTTATCTTCTACTGCACCATCTTCCTCTTTCTGTTGTCAATAATTCTTATGCAAAACAAATAAAAGGAATAACATATAAGCAATAACATAAAATAGGAATAACAGCACAACTTCTCATTTGTGGATTTTTTCAACTTGCTTTACACCGGTGTAAATGGTGAAACAGAGTGGAAACAGAGTCAGTGGCCTCATATTCCTTAGCACTTCCCTCTTTCATGACCACATCCAATCAGCCTTCTCTTTCCTTCAAACCACCTCACTTACTAAGAGTAGCTTTTTGAACTGCCGAATCTTTAACATTATGCTTTATCACCAGCTCTGTTTGACCCAAGCCAATGCCAGTCAAAGGTACCCCTTCAGAGAAGCTTCCTAGAGGCTGCACAAACCAAACTTCAGAAAGTCAGTTTAGAGGAATGTTGCCAGGTTCTGCCCTCTCCAGTTACGCACCAAGAGCAGCAGCTGCCTTCACAGGTCCAGCAGCTTCTTGTCACCATTTGGGAAACTGGAAAGTTTTGGAACCAGTCATCATAACATTCCATGCAGCTGAACTCACTCTTCATCTGCAATATTTCTGCAGACAGAAGAAAAGGCAAGGGAGGGAGGGACTGCCTGTGGATCACCATGAATATGGGATAATCTCTGAAAGGGGAAGGAAAATGCAAGGTGGTCCTGTTCCTCTACATTAAGAGGACTGCAACTAGGGTTGTACACATTTAAAGTGCATTTTAAGAACTTATTACACAAATGATGCAGCTACAGAAAAATGGTCACTGCCTCACACTGCAAAGTTGAATTTGGTCCCAGAATCAAGTGGTTCTCATTGCAGGGTATATTTGGATCCGTTGCAGTACTGCCTTGATAATAAATCTGATACTCTGTCAAGTTGTCTTTCCTAACAAATTGCTTGACATAATTTCACTCAAGTTCTAGGATATTTTGTAAATTTTTTGCTTCATATTACCAGCATTTTTATAAAAACATAGGACATTTGGAATTAGCGTACAGAATTATGTAAGTGCAATTTTTCACTTGTGTTTTTTACAGTCCCTCTGTGCAGAGCAAGACAGCCAGTCAACTTTCTGTTGCCTTGTCATTTATATAATGATCACTTTTATAAACTATAAAAATGCAGTTTATTTAAGTTAAATGTATTTGGGTTCCATTGGGAATATGTTTCTAGCCTTTGGGACCTGTAAAGAGAGCATATGCATAGCTACAGGGCACATCTCAAGTTGATATTTAAGATGTTTCTAACTATAATGAGTTGGAAATGCTTTGGGTATTGAAAACTATGGTTTTACAGTGGATGTGGTTACAGGGGATTAGTTGTAATTGTTGAAGTTTACAGAACTATGGCTGTAAAATAATAGTGTGATATCTGTTTTAAAACCGTAATGGAGGCCACAGCAATTTTTTTTTAATTATTTTATTTTCCTTGCCAAGTTCCTAAAAAGCATGGAACCAGAAATAAGTAACTACTAATGAGAATTTCCCCCCAAAGAATATTCATTTTTTGTGGTGCTTATTATCAAGCCTAATTACAAGTCACATTAGATCATGGAATTGATTTACTTTACACATTTTCTTGGAGTGAAAAGTTTTAAGGCATGGAAGTGCCTGAGCCCAAGCAATGGTATAAAGTCAGATACAAGAAATATACAAGTAAGTATACTGAAATGCCTTTTTTGTTTCAGTCTTCACAGACAACAAATATGAGCTCCAAAGAGATGATAACATTGGTTTGAATAGAAAAAGAACAGAATGAAAAAGAGTTGGATGATTTATCTGTTTATTTGCTTGTTAACATTTACTCTTTCTACTGAGTAGATTGGCCAAGCCTCTAGAGATTAATTCTGAAAACTTGAGGAGACAAAAACTCCCCATATAACCAAGGAAGTAGTAAATATAATACCCGTCTTTAAAAAGAGACAAAACAAAGACCTAGAGACCAGTCTGCATAACCTGAGAAAAAATATGGGAAAAGTAATTTTTAAATATATGTTTGTAAACACCAAAGAAATTATCAATCAAAAAGAACTAATCAAAGAATTAATCAAAGAAAAATAATACCAAACCAACCTAATATTCAACTGTGATGAGATAAAAATCTTCATATATAAGAGAGAAGCAGTAGATAATACAAATTTGGGAAAGATTTTTTTAAACTATTATCTCTAATGATATTCTCTTAACCATGATCAGCAAGCAAAATCTAAGTGAAAGTCTTAAAGTATGGAAAGTCATAGTCAGGAATTAACAGTTTTTCACTGCCAATCTGAACAGTGGCATCAAATTCCACAAGAGTCTCTTCAAGGTATCTCCTAATCAAAAGTTCATTAATAACTTGAATGGAGGAATTGAAAATATGGTTATAAAATTTTTAGGCACTACAAAACTTTGAATAATTGCAAGTATTTTGGAGGACTGACTAAGAACTCAAAACGACATTGACAAATTAGAGAAATTATAAAATGAAAAAGATGTCACTTAACTGAGGCATGTGTGAAGTACATTTAATTAGGAGTAATCAAATTCACAACTATAGAATGAAGAATGATTGCTTACATTTATTCCATGTATCCAAGGGTGGTAGATCACAAATAGAACAGGAATCAGTATTAACATATTACTGTAAAAAAAAAGGAAGTATGAATAAATGTACAAGTACACATATATCCTTTGCAGAAAATATGAAATGTTCCTTAACATATCAACATTGGTAAGATTTCAGTAAAAATATTATGGCCATGCTGTGGGCACAAGCAACAGGAGAGTTCAAAGGTCTCTAGAAAACCTGAAATCTTTAAGGAAAGCATTGAAAAACTGGGCTTGTTTGAGGAAAATACAAAATTTTTTGTGCCCTCAAGGAAGTCAGTTTTGTTAGATGGTGAAAACACTACAGTTTTAAGCTTCATACTCGATGATCTTAAAGGTCCCTTTCAACCTCAGCAATTCTATGATTCTATGCTTCTGTGATTTAAATGCAATCTATTTCAAAGTTCTGAACAGCCCTTATGACTTCTGCTTGTAGATCCATACTAGATGAGTTGGTGCTCTCATGCAGACTTCTGAAATTTGTGTCTACATCGCTGACACCTGCGAAAATACGGGTGGTGAAACACTGGAGCAAGTTGCCCAGAGGGGTGGTATACGCCCCATCCCTGGAAACATTCGAGGTTAGGTTGAACGAGGCTCTGAGCAACCTTATCTAGTTGAAGATGTCCCTGCTCATTGCAGGGGGAGTTGGACTAGATGACCTTTAAAGGTTCCTTCCAACACAAACTATTCTACGATTCTTTGATTCTGTGAAAAGATTCCTACTGCATTCAAAATATTTCTATCAAACTCATGAGAGAATCTCCTTCTGGGAAAATCGGCAAGTAATAGTGAATAATTTGAAATCTGGACAAAAGCTAGTTCTGTGCTTGTAACCAGCACATAACTCCAGTAAACTCTCTAGGGTGTACAGAGAGTAGCAGGGTAGGTAAGTACCAGATTAGGTCCCTATTATCTGCAGGGTAATAGATCATAGAATCATAGAATCATAGAATGGTTTAGGTTGGAAAAGACCTTGAAGATAGGACACCTCCCACTACACCAGGTTGCCCAAGGCCACATCCAGCCTGGCCTTGAACACCTCCAGGGATGGGGCCTCAACAACCTCTCTGGGCAACCTGTTCCAGTGCCTTACCACCCTTAACGTGAAAAACTTCTTCCTAATGTTTAATCTAAACCTGCCCTCTTCCAGTTTATAGCCATTCTCCCTCGTCCTGTCACTACATGCCCTAGTAAAAAGTCCCTCCCCAGCTCTCCTGTAGGCCCCCTTTAGGGACTGGAAGGCTGCAATAAGATCTCCCCGAAAGAAAACAAGCCATTAACATGGTCCCTTTCTCCCCGCAAAATACTGCAGAGGTTAGAATATGCAAAATTGTCACTGAAAACTATACATTTTTCAACATCCAAATACACAAAACACACTTAGCAAGAATAAATCTAGGACTATTGGTGATGAGATCAAACTGATAATAGTTCCGAAGAATTCAGCTGCATTTGGGCCCAGTTAAATAGCGTTACTAGGTATAATCAAGCTCGTTACTGTGGATATAATGTAAATATAGTAACATTTCTCCTCATGACCTCCTTTCGACTGCCCCACTGGGGATATAATGGATTGTGATATTGCAAACAAACTTTACCAAAAAAAATACTATATTTTCATGAATTATATGAATACTTCTATTACTTTAACTTTGCTACTGTATTAAAGAGCTGTGTATCTCCATCATTCAAGTGCAAAACACTTAAAATGGGTTAATTCAGTGCAAGTTTCTTATTTAACTGCTGTTCTGCTTCAGCTACAAGTGTAATAATCAGTTGAAATGGTCTAATATGGTGTTATTGTTACAAGGATAATATGACAAAATATACCTCAGTTTAATCCATTTCAACTTAAAAATTTATAATGGTACATATTATGCCAGTATCTTTTTGTCGTTGTTGTTACTGTTGTTGTTAGAAATAGACCCAGCCTAGTTTTTCTGGTGCCACAGTTCAGGTTACAGCAATTAATTTCTGTAGAAAAAACTTTTTGTCATGGAAATTGAAAAAAAAGATGTCACTAATTTGAAAAGAAGTGAGCTTTATAGCAGCGTTTGCACCACATTCTTACCCTCTAATAGCTTGTCATCCACATAACTTAAGGCACTCCACTTAAGTCTGTTTGATTTTGAGCACAAATACTTTCGAAGATGTCCTGTGGGAGAGAAATATTAAAGACCATTGCTCTGTATTAATGCTCCTGCCAAAAATCAAGAGAGCAACTTTGGCTTTTCTTTGCTTTGAAAACGAGCAACATTTAAGAGTAGTACAAGAGAGTAGGGCTCCGCTGGTATGGGCTAATTGATCTGTTTGTGTTAATGGCATGACACTATATATGTGAGCTGACTACCAAGACCTAATTAAGGAGTCCTCATAACTTTTCTTGAGATTGGAGAGTATAATTGTCTTAATCTTACATATGGAAAATGATATATGGCTCCTTTGCAACAGTAGACACGTTAGCCTTAAAAGTAGGTCATGGGTCTTAACTGACTCTTCCCTTACATTTCTGGGTCTTCCGAGGTTACAGAGTTCCCCTAAGTTGTAGCTCTTCGTATTTCCACCTAAGTACCTTGTGCTAATTCTCAAGCTAACATTACATATAAGTAAGTAATGGAAGTTGTGTTTAGAGTTTTCATTTAAGTAACTGGCCATATTTTTGCTGCTTAGCAGTAGTTAGGCAGCTCCAGATATCAGAGGGCCCTTTGCTGCTACTGAGTTGAATACCACTGATGATGTAGTAAGCAGATTTTGGGAACTGTTGGTTTTACCCCCTCACAGGTAGCAGACTTGCAGTGACATACGTAACAGTGCGTTCACTCTGTTTGTTCAAGTCTGGGTTTCAAGTCTGGGGGGTCATTAGTGCAGAATTGTTCTCACACGGCTATGAGGAGCTCAGGAGATATTCAGGTCTTTCACAGCATAGGTGAAGTTTTCTTAGTTTATATGTGCAAATCCATCCTTAGCGCTACTGATTTTTCATGCTGCAGTTAAGAATCTTACAGCAGAAAGCTTTATCAGTTGTTTGGATTGTTTTAATAATACATGATCGTTTGTGTCTATCAACATTTATATTTGCATTTTGATAACAAGACTTAAACAAAATATTTCTCCACTTTCAGCTCTTTATGGACAAGAAACTTTTTTTTAAACATTGCTATTTCTGTTTTAGTATGGTCCATTTTCTGAAGGCTTTTACTAGATCCTAGACCTACTGTTGTTTATCTTGCAGTTCTCACTGAAGGCTTTCTCATATGCAAGGACGTTGTGGCTGTGGCCAACCTAATGCTTCTTGCAAAGTAAACACAAAACCTCTGGTAATTGCACAAGCATTTATATATGTTCATATCAAAATTTATGTAGTTTATGTAAGTATAGAATTGTATCTATACTTAAAAATGCATCCAGGAAACACCACCTCTCCTTTCATGACAATCAAAGAAGATCTTTCACAGTCAATTGCCTAGTTTGTTGTTCTGTCTCTTCTTCACTGCAGACACTATGTCATCTCAGTTTACTTCCCAAAAATATCAGCTACTTCCCAATTAAAATCAGCTATTACTTTTCATACTTGATTCACAGCCACTGCCCAGCTAACATCAAAACCTCTACTTCTAGTCACAGAAAAGGTAATACCCTCACTCCTGAGTTGCATAGACCAGTTAAATGGGCATACAGAATGGCTTTTGCATTATATATAAAGTAGCAATTTTAAAAAAAAATTACAGTAAAAGAACTTCCTCCTCACCTCCTCTGCACACTAAAGTCCACATGGTTCCACAGTCTGAACAGACTGCATTCCATTTTCAGGGACAGAAAATCAGCATTTCCAGAAAAAGCACTGAATGCCAAGTTACACTGTTGGCTTCAGTTGGTGTGTGGTTACCATAAGGAATTTTAAAGTAAATGAAAGAACATATGGATTTTCCAGTACTACCCTGATCAGACAAAAGGCATAGAATATATTTAGGAGGAAATTATTGCAGATTCTTTTTTTTTTTTTTTAATCAGGTAGCAACTCATCGATGTTTTTCCAGCTGATCTATTCATCGCATTATTTGTTGGCTTATTCTAGGATGTTCTTTACAGTTTCTCAACACTTTTGCCCCTCCTGTAATTTCCCCATTAGTGACCACTGAGTTGGATGCGCTATTGTTCTGACTGCTTTAATATCTACTTTAGTATCAGAAGAAATGTCGGAGCCAGGCATATTAGCTGGATAAACCATTTAGAAGTTATTTGGTTGGAGCCGTATTTATCCTGACATGATGCCCAAACAACATAGCCATCCAGTTACTCTGGTAATAGCTGAAAAAGGGATCTCTAAAGTCACTGTAAGTTGTAGTAACTTCTGCTACTCCCAAATCAGTATGCTCTTGGGCAGAAAACATAAAGATGAAAAGCTCTGTCTCCCATTATAGGCCCCTTGAGCCATCCAGTATCGCAGAAAGAGTTTGTTTTAAAGAAAAAAAAATTAATCATATTTATTACAAACAGAGCAAAATGTTTCTGATATCTGAAAGACACAGATAATGTGGCCGTTAGGGTTAGTCTTACTATATCCCAAAATGTCAACACACTTGCCAAAAGTGAATTTATCAGCTCAGTGCAGCCAAGAGATTTAGTTTATCTAAATGTCCTACAAGGAATAAATAGTTTACCACTGGTTTGGAGGACTAGGGTAAATCTAACATTCTATTGACATATGCTATAGATTTAATTTAATGCTGTGGTTCAGATGTCTTTTCTGATAAATTTTCGCAAAATCTATGCTAAGAAGAATGGAGCTGTTTCAGTATTTATGGGGTTTAAAATGCAGGGTTAGCAAAGGAAACATGTTAATTGAAACAATGTTTGTGTATATTCTTGCAAAGGTTTAGAGAATTTTGCTAAAGTTTGTTGCTCAGTTGGTTCCAAATATTAGAAGTTTAGTATTTTTTAGGTTTATTGTTTTTCTACAGTGAGAAAATCCTCTAATGAAGTAATTAAATAGCTCAATTTTTATTTTTTAGGCATATTGGAGATAACATCTGTAGAAATCGGAGTTGTGGCAGTTAAGTCCATTAAGAGCAACTATTATTTAGCCATGAACAAGAAAGGAAAAGTCTACGGCTCTGTAAGTATTCTTTTACCTTCCAAATGGATTGCAGTCGTCAGTATAGTTCCATCTCTTGCCTGCTAAAAACCCCACTTGGCTGTGTATTACTACTAATTAGAGCTGAAGTGAGTTGTTCATCAAAATTTCATCTTCTGATAAACCAGCAGTCCCCTTCTCCACAGCTCCCTGGTTTTTGTTAAGCTCGTAGAATCATATCATATCAAAGCAGCTGTTGGGATTTATCATGCTTACTGCTTCATTCAGGTTTCTTATCAAGTAGTGGCCAATGGAGAGGGTCCTACAAAATGTAATCTTTAATGATGTTTTTCCCTGTTTTTCTGCAGTACAGTCACGTTTAGCAGTAATTCTGTGGGGGATTAAGTGTACCTAAAATTTTGGAAACTTCAGCAGATGGAGCAGACACACCAGATTATCAGACTACAAGAACAAGATCAAGTAGCCAGCTTTAAATTGACCGCATTAATTAATACACAAGATTATGGGCAGTACAGAGAGATATAAACTTATATGTCAGCAGATAGATAAGCTTTGACTGAGCAGAATTTGGGTATCATTTGAAAATTGTCCATATATACTCTATCTGTATTTGTGAATGTTTGGGGTTACTGATACTGTCGGAGGGGGTGCCAAAGCAAAAAACCCAACCCAACAGAACCCAGTAACTCTCCAAATATTTCTAATAGGAAACAATATGATCTATAAATCTGACTACTAAACTCGTGTATGCTCATACATCCACATGATTACACCAACACCAGATAGTTCTGGTATTACCTCTGGTTTGGTTTGTAATTTTGCAACTTTTTCCCAGTTTTAGTGAGTTTGAACCCACATAATTATAAACTTATTCAAGTCGTCTGCAGAGGTTATAAGCCAATCCTCCGATTGTTCAGTATTCAGAACATCCATAGGCTTTAAAGGGAGCAGGTCACTGATAGGTACTGGGGCTGGGTTTATCCTCAGGCAATGTCGCTAAGCCTCCTACCTCTGCTGAAAATAATGAAGTAATGCCAGTCTCAACTGAGAGTCAAGGGGCTTGAAGTCATTTGGAAGTCTTTTTTAAGGAAGCATTTCTATGGACTGGGTTTAGTTCATACAAGCTGTATAAACTGTCCTCCCTCATCTGCACTGTGGCTAGTCGCTCCTGGTTCAAAAGGTTACTTCTGACTTTCTAAATGCCTCGACAGTGTTGAAGAATCACATTAAGGAAAGGTCAGAACAGAGAAATGTTTCTTAAACTCCTGTAAATACGGGGTTTAATTTCTAGAATTACATTGGTCAGAATTACAGGATTAGCAGTGCTCATTCCTGCACCATTGAGAGGTATAAAGATATACTGAGTTGCTGACAAAGTTGCCATTTGTCAGTTAAGTTACACTCATTGATCATGGGTATGCTTCTGTATATATGTGAAGGCATTGGCATAAATCACCATCTTCAATTCACACATCTCAGTTTACAGCATTTAATTTAGTCATTTTTGATGGTCTGTCCCAAATCCTGAGATAAGTTTTCCTGCCCAAGTTGTAAGCCACGACTGGTTTGGTGAGAGTCCATACCAACCCTATATATACACAAAAGAAGTCAAAGCAGCTTTCATGTACCATAGGTGGAAACTGTTGCCATAAGATTCTGTAATTCATAGTGTATTAGACATTGTGTTGACAGGAGGATACGAATGTGGAAAGCCTTTTTTTTAATTCCAGCTGAGATAATTTTTCAATATTCACATCATAAAATCACAACATAATGACTTATCAAAACCTATTCCATAATACTTCAGAGATTTAAAGAATGCTTCTGTTATTATTTTTCCCATCCTCCCAAGACTTGCAGTTAGACTCATATTACTACAGTGTGGCAGCTTGCAGATGGATATGAAAAACAGAACCAATAAAAATTGTAAGAACACTCTTAAGCATGTGCACAATAGACATTGGTGCAGGGTTATGCTGAAATTTGTTTGAAATGAGCAAAGCAGTCTTGGACTAACACTCAGACCCCTGCCAATAAGACTTCTTAACCACATCACAACATCATTTGTTCTCTCTGTACTATCTAAGAATAGAGATAAAACTTTGGATTCGAGTACAGTTCTACATCTGGGAAAACAAGTCAAGTAAGACTGTTTCTATGTTTCTCAAATATGTTTCCTTTTGACTGACTTTGGTTAGAACGAGAGAGCAAAAGAAGGCTCACTATTTGGTTTCTTTAACAAAATAATCTGCTGGCATATTGGAGAAGTTACTGCAGTTTAGAACTGTGATTGATGGCCACCTACCTTCTTAATACCTTGACGCCGGAGGTGGCATATTAGAGCAAATAAGTATTAAATGATCTATATGTAGCTTTGTGAATAAAGGCAGTTGTTTTGTAGGGAGTCTTCTCTTGATAGTGTCTTCCCCAACAGTCATTGTTCAATTAACTACTAAGTCAAAGAGCATTTTGGGAGCCAAATTGAATTTGAATACGTGCAATTCTGTTAGGAAAACATAAACGTGTTCTGTGGTCTTAGCAGCAACTAAGTAAAACATTAATTATAGAGCCCAAAATTTTTACTGTATCCAAGTACTGACCATTAACGAGTTTCAAAATCCTAGTTTAAATTAATAGGAATGGAAAATATATTTTTTTAGTATTCTTACGTCTTTTTTTATTAATTTGGATATTTTCTATATTTTTACTCACGGAATATCTACGGATTTTAATTGTAATAAAAGATAAAAGATAAAATTGTTTTATTATTTAGACTTATTTCTTGTCTTGCTCATAGACATGTTAAAAATACAACTTGTAGTTAGTATATTATACTCTGAGATTCTGACATGCTTCTGCCTGAGCTGTGAAATACCATCTTATTTTCTGAAATGCAGAAAAAACAAAATCCTAATTTTTGGTTGTAATTTAACTATGCTGTAAATGTCCCACTTTCAAAACCTTCTAAATGGAAGATAAGTAACTGGATAAAACTGGGGGATTTTATATGTAGGAATTACTTGTTTGTGAGAACAACGCATTTTTGTCTTCATTATAGAGAAGCAGTTCTGCATAAAAGTGCATTTAACATTATAGCAAAAAACAGTCTCCCCGTACATGCTTCCACATGCTTGTATTTTTCATTCGTTCTGACAAACTGACAACTGGTTCTCCTTTAAAAATAGAAACCCCTCATCCCTGGTACCATGCACAAAATTGCTTTCAATTTTATTTAGTTAGGAAGATACAGGATCATACATGATTCTTTTTTAGGCTAAAATCGTGTTCAGGTCAGCAAAGTAAACAAGCCTCACATCCACTGTAAAAGCAGCATAACAGTGATTTGCGCCCATCCAAAAAAGCCCTTTTTCATGGCAAGTGTGGCGTAAAGGATCTCACTTGAAATAAGAAGTAGGCCTATGCCATGCATATTTGTGTAACATATGTTATCAATAATCTTATTCGAGGTATTTAAGGGTTGTATTTGTTAGAACTGAAATATGATGAATGATTCCAGGATTGCTACCTCATACATAGAGTTTATGACTGAGAATTTGATTTAATATTGATATGTTCCAACACAGAGAAGTGTAATTTCAGCTGTGAGTGAATGGTATCATTTCACTGCTATAATTATGCACTGAATAAGTGATTATGTCTTTTGTTGCTTTCACTTTTTGCAGTCTAACTGATGTTGCTTTAAAGGCTGTGGACACAGTGAAACTTTTCTTTAAATAGACTCTAGAATCCTTAAAGGGTCACATATAAAACACTGAAATCTTCCAAAACATTTTTAGAAACTATCTACCTTTAGTATGCTGCAATTCTGAAAGATTATGTTTATTCTGAATTGTGTATTTGTTTTCTTCTCTTAACAGAAGGAGTTCAACAGTGATTGCAAGTTGAAGGAAAGAATAGAAGAAAATGGATATAACACATATGCATCCTTAAATTGGAAGCACAATGGGAGGCAAATGTTTGTGGCGCTGAATGGAAGGGGAGCCACAAAGAGAGGACAGAAAACAAGAAGGAAAAACACTTCGGCTCACTTTCTTCCAATGGTAGTAATGTCATAGATGAAGGAACATAATTGTTGATGCAGTTGAACCAAAGGCTCTTAGGTCAAGAATATTTTGTAATCCTCTTTAAGAGTAAGTGCAAAGAAATAGAGCAGGCAACTGCTTGTTTGAAAAGAGAGCAGGGGAAGCCTTTGAAGGTTTTGTACTCATTGCTGGCACGTGAAATACTTTTATTTAGTTAAGTGTCATATCTTATAATCAAGATACAAGCTGCATCAAATGGGATGGAAGTTATTGCCAGTGTGAACAAGTTTTTTATTTCTGCAATGGAACTTAAGGGACATAAGACAATCCATTGCACGATCTTCATGGGGAATGCTATTTATGGAATACTACTCATATAAAAGACCTTAATTGCTCTTTCAAGCCTAATGATCCAGTGAACAGTTAGACACGCAAGCATTTACTGGAAGCACTTGGGTCATATGCACAAATAATGACATTTCAGGAGAAGTCATGGGGAAGAATAGATAGGATTAAGATATATAAGCAAAGTAGTGTAAAACTGTTCTAACAAAACGAATAGTATGGTTTGCTTGTATGTTCTAACTTCATTTCTTTTTATTTCTCTCTAAGTTATTTATTTAATAGGATGTTAAATATCTTTTTGATTTGAAATGTTTTCCTCATTTTCTTCTCTGTTATTTTCCCTTTTTCTCAGTACTTCACACAGAGGTTGATAGGCTAAAATGTCAAAACCTCAGAGGTACTCTGAGAATATGTATTAGACAAGACTTTAAAGGCAGAATTTAATCTGTATAATCCATTTTTTTCCTAAACTGTCTTGCACTTAAGCAAAAAGACCAAACAAGCAGTGCTTGGATTTATGGTATTGGGTGTCTTTATGTTGGAGAAATTTTTTTACTTACCAGCACTCAAGAACAAACTTCAAGAAATACTTTGTTCTAAGGGTCTTTCTGCTATTTCAAAGTTGAGAGAAGAGGCCACATCTGTACTTGGGTGTCAGTGCAGCTGTGTGCATATTCATCTGACTGATTTCAATTTGGAACTAAGATCTAATACATTGCAATCAGTGCAATATTCTGCAGCAAGCATTGGGCTGGAACCTAGATGTGGACAGCCCTGTTAAAGTCACTGAGATTGCAAATGTTAAAATTAAAGAGTGTGTAATTCCCAAGTGTAGAAATTGGCCTCTGAAAGGTAAGTAAGTAGGCAACACGGTCCTTCCTGCACTCCTTATTCAGTTAATACGCCCATTCAGTACATTTGTCCTCGTTACCAGCTTGTAGAATCACGGGCACATAGTGGGAGTGATACCTAAGTAAGGACTGAGGAACAGGAGATCCAAAATCATGCTCGTGCATTTGTCAGAGATTATTACTCACATGTATATTATATATGAGAGCCAACCAAAAAGCTGTGCTGGTATCCAGCTTTAGCATGCCTTTCATATCCATCATAGTAACTGAAGGCTCAAAATACATAATATCCAGCACATTTTTATGAGGTGTTACTAGTCCCACGGCTTAACTTGAGCAACTGCAGTATAACAAAGTTAAGCATAATATGGAGTCTGTTCAATTTAAGGTACATAAGGTTTGTTTTATGTTTTGCTTTACTCTGTAATTTTAGAGAGCTCTGGACAGCTCACCAATGTAACCATATTGAGATTCATTTTGTTAGAGCAGATAAATAGAAAACAGTACATGAAACAATTTGTACCACTGTCTTCACATTGTATTCCACTAAATAAATAAGTAAGCCTTTGCAGTGTCTTTAGTAAGAAACAAAAGTAGTATAATATTATTTTGTTTTAAATACTTTGTGATAACTATGAGATTATATTGATGCTGCAGTTTTATCTTCAATATTTCTTGTTGTGAAAAAGTTGGTTTTATTTTTATTGTTTGGAAACTGTATTTTGGTACAAACGAGAGCCTTGCTTAATGTGTCTTTTTGAAAATGTTTAACCTCTATAAAGGCTGGTGTTGTTGGAATCTTCTATAACTTATTTAAGTCAATGTTTAACCAGCACTTCGATCTTAATCTGTTATTTAAATCTTAGCTGTTTAAAAAAAAAAAAAAAAAAGGCAAAAAATAATAGCTTTCCCGTAAAATGCAAAATGGTCAGATTGTATTTCCTGTCCTTAAATAAAGTCAACTCTAAAGCCGGGAATTCATGGAGAGACATGTTGGCTGATAGCTGACATTGTATTTCATGGTACTTTATCTCCAGCTTTCTTCTGCACAAATGAGATTTTTCTAGAAAGGGAAACAATGATTTCAGATTTTAAATGTAATTGCAAGTCACAGCAAAACTTGACTTGATTATGCATAAATATTATCATAGTACTCAAAACACCAGGCTGCTCAGAGGCCAAACTTGGGAAATATCACTTTTCCAAAGTAAGTCAGAAGCCATTTGTGACATGAATAATGGTTTCTGAAAATTAACCAAAATAAAAATACCTTGAAGGAATCAGTGATTCCCATGTGTTTGGTATATGGTAATACCCACTGTAGTGGGAGCAAACTGTGGACACTCTATCTAGAGTATCACAGATCCTCAACCATAAGCTCTGTTTTCTGTCACTCTCAAGAAGAAAAGGGAAACAAAAATCACTGAGCAAAAATGTATAGTATATTTAAATAAAAATAATAAAACATGGGGATTAGAGAATATGAGTATTGTCCGTGTTTGTTTTATTAACCGAAAATGATACTGCGCAATAAAAATAAAAAGGGAAAAGATCCATTGTATTACAGGATGTGGTTTGGTGCCATATAGCCCTAAAACAAAGCAAAAATCATTTGAACATTTGTAAGTTTCTTTAATTTTTTGCATGTGGGAGTCAGCTATCTCCACACTAATAATAACCAAATGCTTTAGATTCTTCCTATAAGTATTCAAAGCCACCTAGTTTATACAGTGGAAAGGGCAATGAATTTAAAGCAAGCACATTTGATGAAAGAATGAAGGGATTTAGGAAGAAGAACATGTACTCACTATTCTAAAGTAAACTTTAGATATGGAAAAATAGTTACATTTTATATAAGACTTCGTTCAAGACATTTCAAGTTATAAAGCTCACTAAGGGTTAGTAAGCTTTAGTAATACAAGAATATCAGTGTATGAGCACAACTTTGTAATTCATAGTCCTTTTTTGCTGAAACTGATTGTCTGTATTCACATGATCAGTTTTAAGTGCTTCAAGGATTGATCTTGAAACTAATGCGTGAAAACAGCCTTCTTTTGAAGTATCAGGTATCATTATTTACTCTATTAAGCTAGATTGTGAGGCAGAATTCATCCTCCTAGTTTCCTATTAAAGTGGAGAAAGAAAAGCACAATACATAACACAAACACATTTTTTGCTGCAGCTAGTCAATGTGTGATTATTGATGGTATATTTTCAGAAAAATTTCAGCGACTGAAAGAATTTCAGTGCAACTGCAAATAACAAACATATGCAAAAAAAAAGTTGTTTCCCATTACATTATAAGCAAGAAATACAATATGAAAAAATTATTTTGTTTTGGACCTATCAGATGATGATTTATAGTTATGCTTACCTGTTCAAATATTTGAGCCTCATGTTTAACTATATGGGAGCTTTCTCAGAATAAGTTTGGGGATTTTCTAATGAAGCATGGTGAATCTCACATACCTGATTGATGTCTCTTCACTCACTAGCCAAGAAAAAAAATGTAGTATGTCTTTTGCCCACACGAACAATGTAAAGAAAATATGCTCCTGCGAAAGCTGAAATAAAGGAACCATGACTAAGCCTCAAGGAACTGATAGGGGAGCACTGCAGTATAAATGAGGACAATTTGCACTCCTGAAATTCCTCACCAGGACCTTTACTGATGCCACTATTCTATTTTATATTATTTCATTAATGCAAAATGCTAACTCATGCAACTGAATAGATGGATATGATGGTGGTGACATCAGAAATACATGTACTATCAGACCATTGTCCAAATATGAGGCTATCAGAATCCCACTATCTGAAAAAAAAAAACCTCACAGAAAGTACCCCACTGTATAGTTCTGTGCAAAATATTTAGGGGTCTGATAGTATACAGATAATGTACCACAGTGGAAAAAACAGAGTCTACAGATGCTATATGTATCTTGCCATAATGTAGTAAATGAAGAATCAAGACACTACAGGTTCTTTATTATTACTGAAATGTAAAGTGTGTGTACCTTTGGTGTAGCCATTCATCCAAGCTCGAGAGGTAGTATTTCACCATCCAAACTATTCTGTGGCTTGGTTTAAATTACTTTATATGACTTTTGATTATGAAACTATTTTATCAATTGCTCAATGAACTTTTAACGCTTTCATTTGCTAACAATCTTCACAGAAATCTGAGGAAAGGCCGAACAACTGAACCTGCACTTTTTTTTTAGCTATAAATAGCTGAAAAAAACAGATTACATTAAATGTTATACATGCAGGAACTTGTCTCGTTCAGTAAGGTGTGTCTGAGTGATGAAAATTTAATCTCTCTGACCCTCCGATCCATTACTTTCATGATGTCCAACTAATTTGTATACTTTCTTGCATTAGAAATACTCTGGAAGTCTCCTTTTCCCGTGTTTCCAAAATGAATATCACAAACTTGTATGAGCACTTCAGCTTTCTAAAGTTGAGACAGCACTCTGAAAAGGAACCGCCTTATCGGAACCCTGTATATACAATTTAACATTCTTTCCAAATTGTACTGAAATAATCCATTCAGGACAATCAAAATGTTTTGAGCTTCGTCTTCTAGTATCCATATCAGTAGGCTTCAGATACAGTTAACTACCTGAAAAAACTATTTTATTTATACTCAATTGTAGAAGCACTAGTCCAGGAACAGCAGAATCTTGGAAAAAACCTCAATAAACACCTTCTAGATGTTAAGGTCAATAGGCTGGGACCTTTCTGGCAATATTTCTAACAAATTGCAATAAAAAATTAGGGTATTGTATGTAAATAAAAATCACAGCATAAATATTCACGTGAGGTATTTTAAATTTTAAAATTTGCACTAAAAATGTGAGCTCAAAAACATTCACATTTAATCTTTTTGAAAAATATGGTTTTCAGTCTACTTTTATACTGCTAACTATGTGCCATATATTTCTTGTCCTGTTATGGTCGCTTCCTGTGATTTCTTGCTTCTTTTACATCTTGTGATGCCCCCAAATAACAAGATTCATAAATGGCTCATTGAGGGACCTTGCACAACTGACGTATTCAGTACACTTCCGTGGCACAAACATAGGAATCTCATTTCTGTTTCCATGTAGGTCACGACACAGAGATCCAGTGATACTGTAGTGTTTTAATAATCCTTGACTCCCCTGAAACTATCTGTATACTTACTAGGAAGCATGCAAATTTGGTTCAAAAGTTAAATATGCATTGTGAGGATATCATAATTGGCTACTATAGCAACCACCATGCACAAGATACGTTGCAAATGAAAATTCATTTTTCTGCTTCTTTCCCTTTCTATGGTTCACTCAAGGAAAGGGAAACAGAAAGAAAGAATATATTAATATTTGTATTTACAGTCTTCATTGCTTTTCTTAATTGGTAGCCAATATACAACCTACGGTCTTTGACTGGATCTTATTTCAGTGATGAAATAGCATAGAGATATCAGCAATCTTATAAAAGAAGGGTCAGCCTTTCTCTCTTCCTTATGGTCAGCCAGTTTGACTTACTGAGTGTTACTGATATAACATACGGTTTATGCTCGCTTAAATATTGATTAAGCTATAAGATTCCAGCTTTGGAAGAAGAGATATGGCTCTGCTTGTGCTATTAAATAAGTACTGTATCCTTTGCCTGACAGAGATAGATAAGATTTAATTAGTTAATTTGTTTAACTGATTGCTTCTTAAATGCTCTGAGGTGAATGATACATTGTGAGAGAAAAGTCTTGCTGATAGCTGAAATTATTAAATTTCTATGGTAATTTGGAGCTGCAGTGGGAAGGTGCAGTATCAGACAGTTAAAGTACCTCAATACAAAATCCTGCAGCAAGGTTCAGCCTGTATTCATACTGAAAGCCACCATCGAATTGTAAATGAATATCTGGGCCTCTAGGTTGAGGAAGTCAGTTATCCAGAAGCAATGGTAGGCGCTTTGCTCCCCTAACTGCTCTTGTGTCTTAACCATTCTCCCCGTTAAAGTCACAACAAACATGAGTCTGATTACATGTACAGATGTAGAATATGAGGTAAATTCTGTTTAAAGTCAGCAATTCAGAGACAGTGAGCAAGTTTATGTCACCTGCGCCAATCACGTGTTGCTTCCCCTTCACTCTTGTAAAGTTTTCCCTGGACTTCTCTGAGTCCTGACACAAACACAGTTTTTCCTCATTTCTATTGAAATGCAACACAGCGCTAGGTTTGTAACACCACGTCCTGTGTATATCAAGTACTAAGGATGAAAATTGACTTGTGAAAAAAATCAAGTGAAAACTGTCAGGTGGCACCTTGAAAACACAACCATTACTGAAAACTGCCTTTGATGCACAGGACTGGATGTAAGAGCAGACTACTCCTCAGCACTTATGTGACAGGTATTCTGCTTGGTGTTAAGGCTTACATATATTAGATTTTCCCCAAACTTGCCATTTATTTTCATAGAATCATAGAGTGGTTTAGGTTGGAAGGGACCTTAAGGATCATCTCATTCAAATCCCCCTGCCGTGGCGGGGACCCCATCCACTAAACCAGGTTGCTCAAAGCCCAATCCAATTTATTTTCCTATAAAGGACTTCAGTGAGGTTCAGACAATTGTCTCAGCTTATCTAATGAGAACTATTAATACAAGACACTAGGTTTTGGCCCAGGAAGTACCTGACCTTCTTAGTACTGGACTTTGGCAGTGTACTGTA
>NW_009646851.1:353155-368533 GCF_000708025.1 Charadrius vociferus | reverse complement strand
AAAGACTATAAAATTGCTCCGTTCTTCTGGTCATCCCTCTTGCCACGCTTTTATGCTCACTGTTGGAGGCAGAACGTTTTAAAAGACAGTTTTAATCTGGCACAATACAGCTATTCTCATACTTTATTTGGCATGTCAGTAATTCTGTTTTGGCTTCTAGACTTCCAAAAAATGCCCATCTAGCCACTGCTTTTGTGCAGATCAACAAATAAGCAATACTGCAGTAGCTGGGCACACCCAGCTACGTTCAGACTGACTGCCTGTGCTGAAATCATTTGTGAGACGTAGACATGGTACATACAACAAATTCAAGAAAGCCAGACCCTCAGCTTCTACTCTACATGTAATATCTGTGTCCAAGAAAATCAAGATACTATGGCACTATGTCAGAAATACATAAACATTTCTGCCCAAAGTGTTTCTATTAGATTGCTAAATCAAATTGCAATGAAAGAGGTATCCAGTAACAAACTCTGCAAAATAATCCTGGATTGATAATCCTAGAGACTGAGCTCTTCTTGAAAGTCATTATACTTGTGACCATCATAGGACAACATTTCCATATCTTTCTATACATTTAGCCTCACCTGACTTTGAGGTAGAACTGCTACTACTGGCAAAGCTGTTCCATTACTAGAACCATTAGATTAGATAAGTTCTTCAACTGTGTTGAGGCCAGTCAAAACCGCTTGTGTTGATTTTTGATACATGTCCGGTTGGGCTATTCAGTTGTGTCAATAAATAAAATATCCCAATTTTCACCACAGACAGTTTAAGAACAAAATTATCAAACTGAAGCAAGGGAAATTTCAATTTAAATATTTGGGAAAACTGTCTTGACACTAAAGGCTCTAAAGTAAATTGATTAGGTTAATTGTACAACTTCCTGAGTTTTAAGCATGAGCTAGCAGGAATAGGTTACTTTGTTGACCCTGCCACAGACTGGAGGATGCACTAGCTCTCTTCCAAGGTCCCTTATAGCAATATTTTCCATGAATCTATGAACCATCAACTGAATCTATATAAAACACTAGGCAGTCAGCTGCAGTCATAACTTTCAGTTATTACCAACAGACTGAAACTCAAGCCAGTAACATGTAGAGATTGTGTGAAAATACCCAGAGCCTTCCAGTTCACTCCCCACCCCCTGCCCCAGCCCAATTACTTTAATGAGTGTGTTGCAGTGCTGAACGGGAAAGAAATGTAAGTAGTTAAAATCTTTCTAACTAAAAGAAATCAGAGGGACTAAGAGCAGCCCAAGTATAAGTTTTTTCAGCAGAGCACAAATTTTTCCAGGAAACATGAGCAAGATGGTATTTGGTCCCTTTTTACTAGCCATTACAGAAAGATACAATCTGGGTCTGACTCAAACTTCCATTGCGCACTGATTGCAGGAAATGAGACTGACCCGGGGCAGTTACAATATGCAAAGGTCAATATCCACCTCCTTTTGACATTTAATAACTTGCACAGAAAGCAACAGATAATTTTCATAGATAATTGCTATATTTTTAAGTGGTCCTTGCAAGGATAATGTCATAGTGAATAAACCCCTCCATTAACCCACTCCTCCTCAAAATGTGCTGTGTTCTAGTATTGGTTGACTTATGGGTACTGTCCAAGAACCTTTACTTATTTTGGCTATCACTAACAGCACTACAAATTAACCAGCAAATCAATTTGTTCAATTTAATGCAAGTTTTTGATCTGATGGCAGCTTCATAATTTGTAGTTCTCATTTTATGTTTATTTTCTTTTGTTCATTTTTAAAGTGTGGTAGTTGATCAAATGGTAGACTGACCATGCGTACATAGAGCCCTCTATTTATAATGGGGACAGCTCAGCCACACTCAGTTTCTTCTTCTCACACTCTGTATCACCATTTTATACAACGCTCATGACTGTTCTGTTACTGCTTAAACTCTGCAAGCATGGCAAGTATTCAGCATAACTAAAATACAGGGGGAAGAAGGTAAAATTATTTTTTCAGTTAATTGTAGCATGAACAAGATATGGATATATCACAAAATATATTTATATATTATAATATATAGTATGCTACACATCCTAAACTCCATTTTCTAAGGTTAATTCTATGTTAATGTATATAACGTAAAAATATTTATATCCAGTAGTCGTAAATACCACACACATGCACACAGACTAATACTACTGGCAGTCTCATGCTAAACTCATTATGTTATTTTCATTTTTTCACCTATAGGAGAACCAGAGTTATTCCCTGCTGTTGCTGCGTGTATTTCAGAGGAGCATAAGATGAACCTTGCCAATGCCCTATAATGACCAACATAAACGCTCAGTGTTGTTCAGAAGTGGCATGATCAACTGTGTTGCCCAAGAGCTTCAGGAAGGGCAGAGTGGGTCATTTAGAGCCACACATGAAACTTTTATTGAATATCTTTTACCTCTATTTACTTCTTCTTTAAACAAATAATTAGCTCATAGCTATATTACCTGAGAATAAAAGGGATCACATCAGCATTGTAGAGCAAAATTAGAGCCTTAATCTTTACTTAGAAGATACGTCCTAAGTGCAGCAAGGTGATATAAGGAGTTTTATGCATAGGGGATCACTGCAAGAAACTGCTGGGCAAGGACAAGTGTTGTATCACAAAAGCAACAGAAGAATTTAAATGTGACTAGACCAGGAAGCACGGCAGTGTAAATAAGGAATATTGGGAAGAATGAGTTAAATTAACTTTGCAGAACCTTACAGAAAAGGTTCAATTTAAGTTTTGGGCAGTGCCTGAGCCTGAGGCAGAAGTTCAAATTTCCTTCAAATCCAGTCCTAGAAGCAAGTTGCTATTTTGTTCTAATTATTAAATTAAATGTGATTTTTGTTTGTTTCATTCCCTCCCAGATTGCCCGTGTTGTAAACATTTTGCTGGTAACATTATTGTGTTTTATGTAAATATGGAGAATTTTCTTAACTTGAGCCAGATCACATTTAAAACAAGCACCGTGTAACAAAGACGGCCCTAATTAAACAGAGGATAGCTGGCAGTACTATTGCAATACATAGAAGTCTTGTGCTGTTTCCTGTCTTTTTTTATTGAGCATGAAATCCACAACAGATTTCTTGCCACCTAGGTAGATCTGAACAAGACACACTCTCGCTCTTACTCTTCCCTGCAAATGTGTATCACCAGTACTAGACGGAGCCACAGCGTTGACTGTGGGACTTCGGAGTAGTCTGTGTTTACGCAGGCACATGATAAGGAGCCTGTGCCAACCCAGGTGCTTCTACGGGGGACAATGAGACAGTTTAGCATACATGGTAAACTAGATCTCTATCATTGAATATGCTTTAGAAAATCCATTACGGAAGAAGTTATTCACTTTGGCAGCTGTTCTCAGTTGCCACACAACTTCAGACTTCACTCTTTGGAAGAAAGGCAGCATAAAGCAAGAATGGAAGTAGTTTACACAGTGCAAAAAGGGCAAATAGAGTTCACATAGTCAGTGTTTTATATGACATGTTCAGGTAAGGACTCCCCTCTGCTCCTAGTAATGCCTCCTACAAAGACCAATATATGCAAAAGGAGAGAAAAGATCAGAAAAAAATTAATGGAGTCAAGACACAAAAGGAAAAAGGCTGAAGTAGAAAATACAGGAAGCATTTTCCAGAGGGGATTCAATACTGGACCTGTTGGTCACCAACGCAAGTGAGCTTTTCAGGTACATCAAGATTGGAGGCGGCCTGGTCTGCAGTGATCATGCACTGGTGGAATTTGCCATGCTGAGGGATATGGGTCAAGCGAGAGTAAAGTCAGGACCTTGAAATTTAGGAAAGCAAAATTCCAGCTCTTCAAGGAGTTACTCAATAGGACCCCCTGGGAAACTGCCCTCAGGGAAAAAGGAGCAGAACAGAGCTGGCAGATTTTTAAGGATACTTTCCATAAAGCACAAGAGCTCTTGATCTCCAGGTGTAAGAAGTCAGGAAAGGAAGGCAAGACACCAACATGGCTGAGTCAAGACCTACCAAACCAAAGGGCAAGAAGGAAATGCACAAGCAGTGGAAACAGGGACAGATATCCTGGGAAGAGTACAGGGATGCTGCCCGGTTGTGTAGGGATGGGGTCAGGAAGGCCAAGGTGCAGCTGGAGCTGAACTTGGCACAGAATGCAAAGAATAATAAGAAGGGCTTCTCCAGAACATCAGCCAGAAAAGGAAGGCCAAAGAAAGTGTACATCCCCATGATGAGCAAGACTGGTGGCAAACGGATAACAATGGACAAGGAGAAGGCTGAGGTACTCAACAACTTTTTTGCCTCAGTCTTCACTGGCAGTCTCTCTTCCCACACCTCTCCAGTGGATGGACTGCAAACTGGGAGGGGCAGGGACTGGGGGAGAAAAGTCCCTCCCACTCTAAGAGAAGATCAGGTTTGAGACCACCTGAGGAACCTGAACATACAGAAGTCTATGGGACCTGATGAGATGCATCCCAGAATCTGGAGGGAATTGGCTGGTGTAGTTGCCAATCCACTCTCCATGATATATGAAAAGTCATGGCAGTCAGGTGAAGACTGCAGTGACTGGAAAAAGGGAAACATTGTACCCATTTTCGCACAGGGTAGAAAGGAGGACCCTGGGAACAACTGACCTGTAAGCCTCACCTCTGTGGCTGGGAAGATCATGGAACAGATCTTCCTTGAAGCTATGTTAAGGCACTTGGAGGACAGGGAGGTGATTCATGACAGCCAGCATGGCTTCACCAAGCGAAAGTCCTGCCTGACCAACCTAGTGGCCTTCTCTGATGAAGCGACCACATCTGTGGACAAGGGAAGAGTTACGGATGTTGTCTGTCTGGACTTCTGTAAGGCCTTTGACAGGGTCCCCCACAACATTCTTCTCCCTGAATTGGAGGGATAGTGATTTGATGGATGGACTATTCAGTGAATACGGAATTGGCTGGATGGTTGCATGCAGAGAGTAGTGGTCAACGGCTCAACATCCAGATGGAGACCGGTGACAAATGGTGTCCCTCAGGGGTCCATATAGAGACCAGTACTGTTCGATGTCTTCATCAGTGACATAGACAGTGGGATTGAGTGCCCCCGCAGCAAGTTTGCAGATGACACCAAGCTGAGGGGTATTGTTCGTACACCTGAGGAATGGGATGTCACCCAGAGGGATCTGGACAAGCTCAAGAAGTGGGCCCATGTGAACCTCATGAGGTTCAACAAGGCCAAGTGCAATGTCCTGCATCCGGTTTGGGGAACGCTCCAGGATCAGTACTGGCTGGGGGATGAAAGGATTGAGAGCAGCCCTACCAAGAAGGACCTGGGGGTATTGGTGAGTGAAAAGTTGGACATGAGCCAACAATGTATGCTTGCAGCGTAGAAGGCCAACTGCATCCTGGGCTGCATCAAAAGAAGCGTGGCCAGCAGGCTGTGGGAGGTGATTCACCCCCTCTACTATGTTCTGGTGAGACCCCACGTGGAATACTGCATCCAGCTCTGGAGCCCTCAGCACAGGAGACATGGACCTGTTGGAGCGGGTCCGGAGGAGGGCCACAAAAATTATCAGAGGGAGGAAACACCTCTGCTCTGAAGACAGGCTGAGAGAGTTGGGGTTGTTTAGCCTACAGAATAGAAGGCTCTGGGAAGACCTTATTGTGGCCTTTCAGTACTTAATGGGGGCTTATAAGAAAGATGGGGACAAACTTTTTAGCAGGGCCTGTTGTGATAGGACAAGGGGTAATGGTTTTAAACCAAAAGAGGGTAGATTTGGACTAGATCTGAGTAAGAAATTTTTTACAATGAGGGTCGTGAAACACTGGCACAGGTTGCTGAGAGAGGTGGTAGATGCCCCATCCCTGGAAACATTCAAGGTGAGGTTGTATGGGGCTCTGAGCAACCTGATCTAGTGGAAGATGTTCCTGCTCATTGCACAGGGATTGGACTAGATGACCCTTAAAGGTCCCTTCCAACCCAAATTATTCTATGATTCTATGATACTGTCTGAGTGACCAAGAGAACTCCCTAAGTACAAGAAAAGATCTAATCATTCACTGCAAACACGTGACACTGCTTAATGAACCACTGCTTTCACACTCCCATGACTGTTGTGCCTTCAATCTCAAGTAGTTCTTTGACCAATAGTTTTATACACATAACCGGATATAGAATTTTTCAGTAATTGCTCTTGCAAATAAGACAATTACCTTGTTAATCTTTCTCTCATGGACCCAAACAAACTAGAAGGGAGTATCACTTCATCTTCACAAATTTTTCTATCATAGCTTTATTTAGCTCAATTAGTTTGTAACTGACTAAAGCCTAATTTGTGTTTGTCTGAAGTGTATCCTCTTAAAAATGTTCTTATCTTGACCCGGCTGTCTGAAGACAAAGTGAGCCAAATTTTGTCCCAGTTATGTACTTTATGTAAGATGTGTGTTTGCCTGGCTTTAATGTGAATCTTAGTTTCAATTCTAGCTTTTTCCACTGGTGCTAAAAGGCAGTGATAGCTACTCTGTGAAGGACTAGAATCAAGCCACACTCAACATTTCTGAATAGACAGAGTTCAGCTGCTTAGCGTAAGGCACATCACTCCTCCTCTGATAATGTTTAAGACTCTTTCTTGTGTGGCAATATCTATAGTGTCTACAGTATCCTGCCATGCAGAAGCAAAACTTTCTAGTACTATCACCCTTACTTGTAAGTTTGAGGATGAGGCTAGTTCACCTTTTGCCACAGAATGCTTTTCTATGAACTCAGTTTGTACAGATAAAAAGTTTATGTGTATGTCCAGGTCATTGATTAAAAACCTGAATACCATCAGGCCAATTGGTATATCATTTAACATGTGTTTTACTGCTATTTCATAATGCTGGTTTTTGCAACTGCACTATGATGCTAAATGGAAAGTTTATAAAATGTAGTATATCTACACAGTTACTTTTATCTATCAGACTTTTTATCTTATTAAAGAAAATCTAATTTACTTCATAAGGTCTAAATTTCCGTTGAGGCCTATCAGCTACTACTATGCTTTCATAGTCTGGTTCACAAATCCTGTAGCAGGAATTATATGATGCTGGCTGGCTTATACACCACTGAGTTATCACACATGTCTTTCTGATGATAATTACAATTTTGTATGCTACATATAAGGAATCTGTTTTAATTCAGTAATTTTGAATGTACTCTGTGTAGATAGTTACCAAAGAATCCAAAGGATTAAGAAGAATGAACTTATTGTCTATATGCCTAATTTGATGAACATAGGTTCACATCTCCATTTCCATTGAATCTGCAAACGGACTGAAAATTATTCATGTAATCATTAAGACAATGGCTTGCTGTAGGAACGTAACAAATAAGAAAATCCATGCTGGTTTTGTTGCTTATGAGTCATTAATAATGAGTCACATTTGGCAGCTCTTCCAATAAAACAACCAAGCAATGAATTACTGAATTTCTCTGAAAATTTACACTTAATTTTCTATTTGCCTAGTACTTGCTACTTTTATCAGTGAGCTGGAGATATAAAACTGATAAGTTTCTATTCCAGACCTTTTGTCCATTGCCTGGGCCATCCCTGACAGAAGTTCATCCAACAGTTTCACCATATCTATTTATGGATATTCTGCTGCGCCTTCAAGTAGCTTGCTTGGGTGTTGAACTGGCCTTTTGATGTGAAAGTTTTTCTTAATATCTAATATAAATGCTCCTCACTACAAAATAATTTAACTAATTAATGTTCTGTCTTTTGCAGGGTTGAAAACACTTGATCACCATCTTCTTTGCAAAAACTTTTTCTGCATTTGGAGCCTGTCATCATATTGCTTCTTCATTCTTCTCTTTCCCAGACTAAACAACTGAAATTCTTTTATACTTGCTTTGGAGGTCATGTTTTCTAAATTGCTTATCATCCATATTATTTATGATAAGTTATCTCCAATTTCTGTGTCTTTCAGAAGAAGTATCCCCTCCTCCAAAAGCTCTTACCAATACCAGGTAGCATGAAATAAACACATCCTAAATCTAACAAGTGACATGCTTTTAATAACTTCCTGGAATGACATTTGCCTCTTTTATAAACATTCACTTGCATCTGTGTCCCCAATTTGTTTCCTGCATTTGCCAAGTCAGTCCTTACCCATTTCCTATATGCATTCATTTAGTCAGTGAACAATAGGTAAGATGATGGTTTTCGTCCATCTGTGACCTCACTTTCTATTAGCTTCACTGGGACCATATGTCCCTAACTTGCTTGATCATGGAACAGAGGACTGCATGGAAAGCATCCAATAAGTGCAGATAAATATTAACCCAGACACTGTTAATTCCCACCCAGAGCCAAAATTCCTATAAACTAAGAATTCACTCTCTCTGCCCTCCAACCTTACTCTCTACAGACTCATATCTACCTCCTATATAGTTCTGTTCTAAAAGTTTAGTTAACAGATTTGATTCTTGAGATCCAGAAAGTCAAGCTATATTGGCTGGCTTTTCATAGAAACGTCATATAGGTAAGTGTTTACTTTAGTTAATTTGCTCTAATATGTAATATGTGTAACATGTTTACTTTCTTTAACACTTGCCAAGCCTAAGTGTCTAACAGACTAGTAACTGCATCTATAATAATCTAAAGGAATCCCAGACGTCCCAGGCATCATGTTTTAAATACCTGGAAATAACTACTTAGCCTGTGTTATAGCAGGCCATTTTCTGAACATTACCCCCCAATATCACATAATACAGAAAAACCAGGAACATCTGCCATGGATATGAGCAGCTAATTAATTGAGGTCAGCACTAGAGAGCCTTTTAGGTTTTTGTTTCTCTGCATTAGTACAGGACTAATCAGAAGGCAGTACATCCATGAAATGCACCCCATACCCTATACCCATACACATGAGCGTGCCCATGGTTGTTCTTTTGTTTAATAAGAAAACACAAATCACAAGACTCAAAATCCAGCAATAATTTGGTATTGATCTCATGAAAGAAACAGAAAATTCAAGATGAAATAGAATAACACAAGATCAAAGAAATAACCATACATGGTCAGACTCAAAAAGTCGTTCTTTTTGGAAACGCGGGTACACTATACTACACAGGTACTATGCATCAATTAAAATCACATTAATCATAAGTTTTTCGTAAAAGCACAACTTGCTCTCTACAACATCTGGGTTGTTCTCCTCCATTCTTACTGTATTTTCTCTGTATCTAGTCTTACTAGTCCTACTTGCCAGTATAGTTGTATTAATTTGCCTTGCACAGTTCTTCTTTCACACATCACATGCAGGACAACCAGGTGATCAGGCCCAGTCATCTTGGGTTTATGAAAGTCAGGTCCTGCTTGACTAACTTCATCTCCTTCTATGACAAGGTGATCTGCTTAGTGGATGAGGAAAAGGCTGTGGATATTGTCTACCTGGACTTTAGTAAAGCCTTTGACACCATTTCCCACAGAATTCTCCTGCAGAAACTAGCTGCTTATGGCTTGGACATGTGTGCTCTTCGATGGGTGAAAAATTGGCTGGATGGCCGTACCCAAAGAGTTGTGGTGAATAGAGTTAAATCCAGTTGGCCGCTGGTCACAAGTGGTGTTCCACAGGACTCAGTGTTGGAATCCATTCTGTTTATGATCTTTATCAATGATCTGGATGAGGGGATCAAGTGCACCCTCACTAAGTTTGCAAGTGACACCAAGTTGGGTGGAAGTGTTGATCTGCTTGAGGGTAGGAAGGGTCTACAGAGAGATCTGGACAGGCCAATGGAGTGACGTTCAACAAGGCCAAGTGCCAGGTCCTGCAACAACCGCATGCAACACTACAGGCCTGGGAAAGAGCAGCTGGAAAGCTGTCTGGTGGAAAAGGACCTAGGGGTGTTGATCAACAGCTGGCTGAATATGAGCCAGCAGTGTGCCCAAGTTGCCAAGAAAGCTAATAGCATCCTGGCATAGGATTAGCCAGGATGAGGGAAGTGATCATCGCCCTGTATTTGGCACTGGTGAGGCCAACTGTCTTTTTTACCCATTTTTACCCATTCCAGAACTGGTCACTATGTAGTTACTAGATAAGTTTAATAAGTAATTACTCAGCTTTCTTTTCTGTAAGCTCAGATCCCATACATATCTACACCTGCACGCTGCAGTGTCAATCCCCCATATGCAGAGCAGAGCATCATTATCTGTTCACGTTATCTACAGAAATAAAGAAAAGAATACTATTTCTGGCCAAAAATAAAAATAATTTGTTTTCTGTTGTTTAGTGATAGACTATTCTTTTTTACATTAAAAAGATACTTGGGAGATTCAGTTAACCTATTGAATAAAAGCAGCAAGTCATCAGCTGCAAGCTCTGCAACTTTCTGTAAAATTTATAGATAAAAAAAAACCAGCCTCCAATTTGCAAGACATGTTCTAGAAAACATTGTAAATATATCTGCTAAAATTTCCACTACACACCATCTGGGATGTTTTCTATACCCCTGTTCCAGTAAAACAAAAGGTTAAGATACTCATGATACAGGGGGTCAGGAGGGATTGGAATTGAGACAGATCTTTAAAACACATTGGATTGTGTTTGAGTGATAAACGAGCAGTATGAAGATTAGCTTATATTTGAGACTAGAAATCTACAGAGGTTCTGATATTGTTATGCATGCTAAGAGCAGGCTGCTGAATATAAACAGTGCCTTACTGAAACCTGCTGAAACTAAGATGCTGAGGCTGGTGCCCTGATGTGATTTAAACATGTGTCTTTAATTACAAAATTGCTAGTTAGTTTTGCAATTATTAAATGCTGCATTTAGGGCCTCAAACAATGTTTTTCAACTGGTTTTCAGTGTGTTCTTAGAGTCATATGAACACTGAAGTGTTAAGGAACCTCAGATAAGGAAAGCAGGTTAAATAATATAAAACTTCTATTTTATTTGGCTTTGACAGAATGAAATTCTCTTTCCAGCCTAAGCTGGGGAGAACAAGAGAAAACCCATATTAAATGTATTATTACAGCCTTATGCTCCACTTCTGAAGGGCAACTGTTGAGTGCTAGATCCTCATGTCACCTCAAAACAAAAGCTATCCCTCTTTGAAATGTTTACTGTAGAAGACAGGAAATCTGTTTGCAATCTTAACCACAGACCAAACTTTTCAAAAGATGTCTCTGGTGTCTAAGCATAAAGATAATCTTGTGGATAAGGCACTGGACTGGAATTTTGACCTCAAATCTCATCTGCCAGAGTGGCTATATGTGACCTTGGTAAGCCATGCAGAGCCAGATATAAATAAAAATGCCTAAAATAAAGATTCAAAAGTAAGTCTGTGGCAGATGACAGGTGCATGCATCAAAATTTGTAGTCTGACAAGCTTAATTTTGTTGCTGCTTAAATTCCATAGGCATTTTTCTCTTTTTGGTCAAGATTCCTACACTCTATGTGTTGTGCCTCTTATCGTGATCCACCATCTCAGTTTCAAGCTCCCACCTAAGCATGGGGTTTGTCTGCGTGAGGTACTCATGGGAGCTGAGGATTCAGGCACATGATCTTACATCAGCAAAAACAAATCAACAAAAAAATATGGTTGCTGTCTTCCACAACACAGTGACTGGCAGAGCTGTTTTTCCTATCTGTCCCTCAGAACGGTGTTCTCAGAACTTTGGTAAGTATGTCGTTTACAGGGATTCACCCACCCTACTGGGACAACGCCCACCTCTATACATCACATTGCTGTTGCAATTGCTAAGGAAACAACTAAATACTTTTAATTTAGCTGGTTAAATTAAAAGAGAAACAACTGGTGGTAAATTTTTGCTTCTGGCATAGTAGTTAGCTGCCCCTGGCTAGTATAAAAATTCTACAATGCCCTATTTGGTGATTAACTTACTGCTTAGACTAAACTAAAGGTTAGATCATCTGCCAGGGAAGTAGAAAACCTGTGCTAAAGTCTGTTCTGTTTTATTGTCCTTCATATCAAAAAACTTGACATTTCTTATAGAATCAAATGCCAAATTGTGACTATTTCACTTGAAAATGCAAACTTTGGCACAGTTCTGTCTAAGAAGTCTTTCCTATTAATTCCTCCTTCCCATATTGCAGCCTTTTCCTCCTGCCACAGACAGAAATATGTATGGCAGGGATGTTTTCAGGACTCCCAAGAGTAAACTCACAGGAACTTACCTCTATACAGGTTAACACAAGCTCTGCAGCAAAGTCTCTCAGCCAGAAATGTGTGTCCTGAGAATTCAGCTGTCTCCCCATCAGCTATAAGAGAAGCCTAGATATCCAGCTTGAACTAGATACTAACTTTCACAGGACTAAAGGCACACCAGACCTTAATCTCTTCTGGAAAAGTACTGTCTTTATCATGTGCCACTTCCTTCCACAAAATGTCTATAATCCTGATAGGAGCTTCTGTGGCAATAAACAGCAATTAAGGTGGTGTTGTTAAAAATTATGACTTCTCTAAGTTTATCCATTATTTTAAGCAATGCATTTCAATAGCAAAAAGCATTAATGGATATTTTCTGCTCTTTGCCCACTACAGAAAGAAAGTAGCTGCTCATTTTTTATTTCCTTAGTCCAACTGGATCCAGTGGAATGAATTAAGTCCTCAGATCAAGATGAATTAGTTTAACTAAACACAGTTAAGCGTAATTCACAAATCTCATAGCAAAGCTCTAAAGTGCAGCTTCTCCATTCTGACCCCAAGGAGGTCTGTAAGGGGTTTATAAGCTCTGGTGTTTTACAAGCCCTTCTTCAAATGCCGTGTTTGATATAGTTGTTCGATGCTTAGGAACGGTACATTGTTACTGGATGTTCGTCCCAATTCAAAATACCACGACATTAAACATTTTCAGCCGAACATAACCTCTAGAGAATGTTCCACATGTTTGGCCCACAGAGAAGAGATTATAACACTATTGCGATTACATCCTCTACAGATGGCACATGCTGTATGGATTACAGTCTTGCTTGTTCTGTAGCTGTGGACTTGGTTTCAATTGTCTGTGAAACATTGGAACCATAAATCAATTCTTCGCCTTCTCAAATAAAAGAAAAAATATTTCAAAGGGAATTTTGTGCAAAATGGCAAGGGTCAGGGGGGCTAGGGTCACCTTCCACTTTGCATCAAGGAGAGGAGGCCTTCTGAATAAAACAAAGAAGAGGAAGACGCTTGAATAAAGCAACTTTTTTTCTCCTGACCTCATACATCAGAAAGAAAATCTCCATTGGAACAAACTATAATGGAAGGCAGACTATGTCAGCCATGTCTTGTGCAGATCTCCAGAGCTGGCAATTGTCCTCAAGAAGAGCTTTAGCAGCATCAGTGGAATACTGAGCCAAACTCTGTATCTAACACATACTCTAACACATCTAACACATACAAGCCAAACTCTTTGCGGCAAGAAGGATTGTAAAATGTTATAACAAAATGGTTTTCAAGCTGAGTATTGAACCAGACAGAAAGGTAATATCACGGCTTGATCAAGCCTTATATAACCGTTTGGTGTGTGGCAATGTTAAATGTCAGCTACTCTTACTAACATGTATCTTTATACGCAAACTGATCATTAGAATCACTGTATTTAGAGAAACCCTTTTGATAAAAATGTGAAATGATTTTTGCAAAATTCTGGTTTTTAATCTTTATCATGTGTTGCAATTATTCCCAGACCTTATTGTGGTTTCCTGCACAAAATTATATCCTTAAGCATACCAGTCCAGCATTTAAACACAGAAACAGGACAATAAAAAGTCAGCAGCAGGAGACAATATGTTTTATATGTGCAGTTAACTTTACACAGTGCTGGAAAATATTGGCAAGTGGCACTTAATTATGGTACCCCTGGATTCTTACAACATATCACAAAGAGCACAAAGTCACAAAGAACTTATTTACTTGTAGGTACTTTTAGGAACGACTTTTCAGAGGTACAGGCTTTGCATCTTAGAATACAATTTCAAGATATTCTAATTTTGCTAATACAATTATTCTGTCTTGATTGCGTTCTTTGTTTACTTTTAAATGATTACCAACTAATAATTGTATTGAAAGTGGTTTCATTTGAGACATCTGAGAAATAACTCCAGACAGATCTAATTTCATTTTTTTTACCATGTTGGCTCTTAGTCTGTAAGTTTCAAACAGCACCAAAGGTCCAGGATTTTCTGTTCCACTGCACAATACGTAGATCTGGAAATAGAATCAGTGATGTAAAGAACCCTATAAAGGAAAGACAGGGTACAGAGGAACCAATCTCAGGACATTTAATTTTGTGGCCTATTAAGACTACATCCTAACATGAAGCTGTTGGAAATGCTGGGATGAAAGTTCTTCAGAAAAAGAAATGAAGAACAGATCTGATGGTCAAACCTTCCTATTTTCTGCTTAATGAGGCTCTCAGATTCCAATGATTTACCCCCATCTAGCTAATATTGACCAAACTTGTACACAGAAACCATATCCCATTTATTTCATGTCTTGATAAAATGTTCTAACAAGAAATGAAACTAGCTTAACATAGTTATATCGCTAACTAGAGTGCAATGAGAGCAAAAACTTACCATCTGACAGTCATCTGCTGCTTTAGTAGCTTGTGCAAGAATAATTTTATATATCAACATAAAGAAAAATATTTGGGACAGTAAACACCTTCTAAAAATTGTAATCACTGCCCACACCGTAGCATGCCAGTGTACTCCATCACTGTCTGAAAAAGACTAGTTCAGGGTCTGATTCAAAGGTCCCTGGAGGCACCAAAGGAAATTCAGGAAAGCACTTTATCAGAAATTTTCAGCTAAAAGTGAAAATGGTAAAAAGAGATAGCTGTAAAACACCTCATTATCATTTATTAAAAATGTTCGCCACCCACAAAAATAATCTAAAGGAATTAACTTACTTTTTTTGGAGGTAATAGGCTGAAAATATTCTTAGTTTTATGATTGAATTTTGTTAGGAAAGTAAATCTGTAGTATGATAATCCCACATGGATTCTGCAAAGCTTGATAATGCTGTACTTTCAATAGTATGAATGTACTTTAACAAATACAGCCTTCACTTTCACTGAGTGCTACAGACAGCATTACAGCTCAAACACTGTGTTTAATGAACAACCATTTTTGTTGCTACTCTGGGAGAAGTGTGCTATTGAGTTGTTGTTAGACTCAATACGGCTAGCTTTTGAGTCACATATGGAGGAAGAGGCCGACATTTTTTCTTAGCAGCCCCATAGTTTGGCTTTACTGACAACATTTTAGTTTTGCCAGCTTGATTTAAAAATACTGACATTTGTCTCATTGCAAAAACTTCAGAAAAACAGCCATTCCTGCCATTCTCTTTAATTTTCTTATTACTACCAGGACTACAAGTAGCCACAAAATTGCTGTTGGCAATTCAGAAG
>NW_009646851.1:341125-353041 GCF_000708025.1 Charadrius vociferus | reverse complement strand
AAAAAGTGTTTGAATTTGTTTTGTATTTGGATGTCTTTTACTAAATTTACATTTGGTTTCAGTTCTAAAAGAAACAACAGAGAAACCTTTGACCAGAATCTTCTTAGACGTGAGATACTGTTCCACTTGCTTCAGTGGCATCTATTCTGATTTATACCTGCTTAGGATCTGTTTCAGTGTGTCTGTGTTAACTCCAAGGCAGAATCTGAATCTGTGTTGAGCTGTCTGCACAATGAAAGCTGCAAAATGAGTCTAACGAAAAAGACATCGCCATGTGAGAAGCTGGTATGTGTTTTGTCTTCTAGCCTCACTCGAAGAAAAATGGCTGTTGTCTTTGCACACAAGAAGGTGCTTTCAAAGGTCAAAATGCCATTCACAGAAAATGAAGACAGTACAGATTTGAAGTTACATAAACCAAACAATTTTTAAAAGATTTAGAGTCTTTGTCCAGAAAAAGCAATGAAAAGTTCTTTGTGACAAGCTTGCACTACAAAGTTGGAGGAAAAGAAAGGAATTCTACCCTGTATCAGCCTGCTAGGAACATCCCAGTGTGTACCTGCACTCACAGAAGTATATGGCTCAAGGAAAACTTACCTTCTTACATTCTCAGATTCCTTCATATTAAAAGAAAAAAAAAAAAAATGCTACTGGGCGTTCTCTGGCCTTGTAAATTAAACAGTACATGCTGAGCCAGGTATTTTACAAAGACTTTGCAGTTAGGCTGGCAGCACAGAAGATGAATCCCTGTTTTCCAGAGATTAGTTTAGCAGATTATGGCACATTAAAATTGATTCTTTATTTTGTTTATACTTTGCTAAAAATGAATTACAATTTGAGAACACATACATACTTTTCTTTGTCCATTTAGGAGAACCATTACAATATAACCAGTTAGTGTAATTCACACTGCTGGAAAGGCAGGATGCAAATATTGACTATAAGAACTGATATTAGCCAGTTTAACATTTGCTTATGACATCTGGAATAATGGTATCCTCCTTTGTAGGAATGATACTGTAATGCTGTGGGGTTTTCTTGCTTTCATTAAAATGGACAGTCTGTCAAACCGCAAAGATGTAAATACTTAAAGTTTACTTTGATCCTTTAACATGGTTCTATCTCATTAAGCAGATACATTTGCAGTTTCCACTTCCTTTTCAGAGATGATATATCTTTGGTTTTCCTACATTTCAATTACATAAAATACATGCTATGTCAGAAAATCTTTCCTGAAGTACTTTTTTAAACCTGCTAGTTCAGATGATATAAGTAAATTTATAGATATAGGTTCGTCTGATTTATCTTTAGTCATCTAAATGGCAACTAGGACCCCTTTTTATTCAGTGTACAAAGTTACATTTTAGGATGGTATTTGTCACTCTCCACATGTGACAACCTCCTTCCATTGACCATCAGAGGGAGTGGTAGTGGTTTCAGTTGAGATAGTGCTATGGTATGATATTAGCAGCTGGTATAGTGCTGTGTTTTGGATTTGGGATGAGAAATAGTTTTTTTAGTGCACTGATGGTTTTAGTTGTTGCTAAGTTCTCAAGACCTTTTCTGCTCCTCATGCCACCCTGCCAGTGAGCAGGCTGAGAGGGCACAAGAAGTCCAGAGATGATACAGCCAGGACAGCTGACCCCAAATAACCCAAGGGCTATTCCATGCCATATGACATCATGCTCAGTATATAAAGCTGAGGGAAGAAGAAGGAAGGGAGGACATCCTGAGTTATGTCCCAAGTAACCGTTAAACCTAATGGAGCCCTGCTTTCCTGGACATGGCTGAACACCTGCCTGCCGATGGGAAGTGGTGAACGAATTCCTTGTTTTGCTTTGCTTGCGTGCATGGCTTTTGCTTTACCTATTAACTGCCTTTACCTCAACCCATGAGTTTTTTTCTCGCTATTACTCTTCTGATTCTCTCCTCCATCCAAACTGGGGGAGTGATTGAGTAGCTGCATGGTTCTAGTTGCCAGCTGGGGATAAACCACAACAGGGAGTCACTTAGACTAAGAGAACAGGTGAGAAAAACCTCACCCTTAGTTTTCCAACAAAATGAAATGTGTACTTTCAGGTATACTAACATGCATTCTTTGGACACAGGCCATTTCTGTGGCCACAGACAAAAGAAACCATTAAAATCAAGTGATGCATAATTTCACCACTTTACAGTTTCTGTGGGAAGCATTTTGCAGAAACAACATACACAACTTCTCCACAAAATTTACAGTTCTTTAACTGAGCATAGAGAGAATGAGTAAGGGAGACTACGAAATACTTCTGATATGTCTGTACTTTGGATACCTCTGTGGAAGTCACTTCTAAGCATGTATCTGTTCTGAAAACAAAAATCTTACTCCTACTTCGAACTTAAGACTTATACACAGTCTCAAGAACTAGAGAGCCAAGAGTTCTTGGCACATGAAGACGCACACAGCATTCGAACAGACTGTGCATTTACACCAAGCATTTGCAGAGCCTGAAGTGTAAGTCTCTATGATGTGGAAATTACACTGAAATATAACAGTGCGCCCATAATAAAAGTAAGCATTAATAGGCAGTTGAATTTACACAAGCAAAAGTTGAAGCAGATCTCTTCAATATTCCAAATTGCCTCTTGATATTTTTTTATAATATCTGTTGCATCTTAAACCACTACTGAGAGGAAAGGCTGGCTTCACGGGGCAAAAAGGATTCATCAAAAGGCACTGAATAAGCCAAGAATTCTGAGAAGAATAATTGCTAAAAATGAGAGAGTATATTGAAAATCACAACTATTTTTGCTCTTATCCTTCTACTGGTCTTTATTGTTCATAGTGAAAAGATACAGTATATGAAACTCTGAAGAGTTGAATGAAATATATTAGCAGCAAGCTGCATTTAAGACCAATTAATCATGTCAAGATGTACAGCAGTGTGCTATTAACCCACTTCTGAAGATATTGAAGTCTCTCAGTCTTTGGTCTCCAGGGTCACATCACATCCAAAAAGTATACCAGCAATCTGCTAATGCACACCCTTGTTGTGGCTTATTATTATATGTCTCAGTGTTGTTTCCACATGTTCCAGTTTTAAAACTGCCTGACATTTTTAGTTGAGTGCATTGTGGCTAAACATGTGCAGGAGCAGTTTTTCCAAAATGATTTATTTAGTTATTTTAAAATGTTTATATCCCCGAGTAGCCAAAAGCACTGGTCCACAACCCCTACAGCGTGGATAGGGAGGGCTAGCAAAATCACATTTCAAAAACCAATGAAATGTTTAAGTTATAGAAGTGTGGAAGAACATCTGAAAGCAGTAACTTCCTTTTTTTGAACTTCCTTTTTTTCTTTTTTTTAGTTTTATTTGTGTTTTTTTCATTTGCACCACCGTAATTTGAAAAAGAACCAAACGGGTTTCTCAAATATTATGGAAACGGTGTGGGATTGAATACCTAAGTGTCAGAGTGGGAAAACATTTTTACAACCACATTATAATTCCCTGAAAGATATCAAGTGTCTTATTACTGAGTGAGGAATAACTCAGGTTTTAAAGTGATTCTATTCTGATTTGCATTGTTGCATCCATGCCTAGACCTTCAGCACTGTTTGAGTGCACAGAAGAGCAAGTATATTAGCATCCCATCATGGCTTGTGGAACTCTTGTGATCTGAATGGAAAAGAGCCTTTGACAATTTTCTTTTATAATCCTGTCATGTTTTAATGCAGTTTTGTTCAGCACTTTGAGAATGGAACATTCAATTTGTTTGTCTTCGTATTTTTCTTCTTCTTTTCCTACCTATTCCAATTTTTCACCTCTGCAGGCCATTTCTATTCAAAGGCTCTCTTTCTATCAGAAATCAAGAAGAACTGACTGACAGTCAATAATAAGCACTATAAAATGTCCCTGCATCTATTCCACACTTCTATCCTTATCTTTCTTCTTCCTTACTGCCACTTCACTTCAGGCTGTTTAATTGCATCCAATTCTTATTCTCATTTTTCAACATTTCTTTACTTGCAAGACCCCCATTTCCTGCCTTTTGATCTTACTTTTAATCCTTACTGCAACCAAATTAAATTTGGACTGCTTACTTCCTCACCCACTCCACTTCATGGAGTTGCTTGCAAAGCGGTAGTTGTGATGTCAGATGCAAGTGCCTCACAGCCATCCCAGTGAAGCCGTAGTATTATCAGTTGAGAAGAACATTGTTGAATGATTGTGTATCCAAGCCACACCAGATCATAGCAATTGTTTACCACTAAAAAAAAGCATGTACCAAAATACAACCCATAACCAGACTATTCTTTGCTTTAAAAACGGAATATCCTTTTTCCTTCTACTTACCTAGATATGGTCTTCATATCGTCTCCCTGTAGAAGTGACAGCTGACCCAAAAAAGACATAGATGAGAGAAGACTGAAATCCATGTATTTATGGCTGTTCCTCAGGCCATAAAAACTAAAAAGAGCCACACTCAGTTTAGTGTATGTCAGTCGATTCACACTTCTGCAGGATTTGGCCAGTCCACATAGGAATGGAAAAATTAATTGACTTTTGTGCAATAAACAAGCAGTGCAACATTAAATTTCTAAAGAAATTATTTAAAGTTGCACTTAATTTGCCTGAAAATATAAACAAAGAAGTATAGGAATAGAAAAGGGTCTTGCTTGTAGAATTAATTGCTCTTGGTTGTGGCTAAATGTTTTAAACAAAGAGCTATAATACTTTCATTTTATTCTGATCTATTAGAACAACAAAATCTGCCTGTTGTCCTAAAAAATGGGTCAATACAAAAAGGCAGGCATCATTGTGTTAACATTGTTTAGGCAATCAGATTTCCACATACACTGCAGAACATCCCAAATAATTTCCTGAAACTGAGCAGCTTCAAAAGGGAAAACATTCAGAGAATGGAAAGGAATGAACAGTGTTTACATCTGTACATGCAAATATATTTATATTTAGTATTCATGATTCAAGATACACACCCTGAGGCAAAATTGTCACCATTGTTATAGAAACCTGTAGGTAATATCTGAAAGGCCTGGTGAGGACTTATAGTCTATGCCCCTGCCTAAATAGGTATCAGGCCTTCTTCCTTTTATCGTTCATGAATAATGCCTTTTAGAACCGATTTTTAAAGCATTCAGTAATTGACATCCCAGAATTATCTCCAAGAAATCTGCTTTAGAATTTACGTATCTTTAGAAACTGCAGGATTTCTTTTCCCTGTTTACCTTAAATTTCCCATACTATTGCACAAACATATCAACTTAAGAAGAGTTTATTTCCGTACTTTTAACAACCTTTCACATTTTTAAAGAACATAATCATGTATTTCTGCCTTCTCTAGGTAAATCTAATTTCTCACAACTGCTCAGTCTTTCCTTAGGAATCATCCCCATGCTCGGGTGAGCAGAAATACTTTGATCCATTACCTAACACTAACCAGCCATACACAGGAACAACTGAATAATGTTAAATAGAATTCAATTTCATACTGAGCTCTGCAGTTCTTAGCACAGCTTCCATGGAGTTCTGTGGAATTTTAAAACACTCTGAGGTACTCTATACAGGATAATTAAAAACTGAAGTATATTATATTGAGTAGAAGTATAAAATCAATATATATTTTATTTTTTCAAAACACAGCAGACTGTGAAAACATATTTAACAGAATGGTATATACATATGGACTGTAACCCATGGCATTAATATCTATTATTATTTCCATCTTTACCTATTCCCTCGTCTCTTAAAATTGCTTTGCAAATTCCGTTGCCTGTTAAACAGTAAAATATGTTGGCCAAACTTCCAGCTAGACTATGACAGAGACAGTCCTTACAGGTCCCTGAAAACAATTTGATGAAGATCTCAAACCTATTGATAAAATTTTTTTCCTTTATTACAAAACTATTTAGGAAAAAAAAAAAGGGGGGGGGCCGAGGAGGGCGGGGGGAGGACTATATGCTAAATTGCAAAGAGAAAAACCTTGCAGGCTGGTATGATGCAGGTCCACCAAAACTGCACAGCAGATGGTCTGCAAAATATCTACCTGAGATTGAAGCTGTTAAAGCAAAGGATGATATTACTGCTTTTGGAATGACAAGGCAGTTTTTTGCCTAAGTTAAATTGCTGGATGACTCACTGCTGGGCTTACATCATGTGTAACAATGTAATCACTCGGGCTTGGCTACATTAAAAGCTACATATCATGAAGTGGCTTTAATGTGTCTTCCACTTGAATAGAAATGTAACGTTAAAACAAGAAATTTATTTCAGTTTCCTAGGAAACAATGCACCTTATTAGCTAGGGTTTTAGCTAAGAAAAACTACGGGCTTAATAATATGTGAAAGGACAAGCCCATTATTTCCATGAATCTTTTTCTTGCACTGAAAACATCATTAGCTTTAATCTCTGATTACTTCTATCACTGAATATCCTACCTCCCACTGTAGCAGGAGAAAAACACAGACTGAGACTAGAAAAAAAAAAAAAAAAAAAAAAAACACAAAAAAACTTGCAGAAGATTTAAATCCCAGAATAAAGGAGCCTGGATGGGAATGGAAAAGGTTAATACACAAACAAATTAATTTGGTAACCATTATTGCATCTGCAGTCAGGCAGTGTTCAGTACTCACTGGCAAGTCTTGATGTTACAGACAGCATAACCAAGATCAGTGAGTCCAGTACTTTGTGTTTTGTGAAATGATGGAAGGACTCTTTATTTAATTGTGATCCCACTCAAACATTGTGGTTATCATGTTTGTTTTCTTTCTAGGAGAATGAGAGAGGGAGACAATCCTGCTATAAAAGTGAATTAAAAATGACTCACAGAAAATAGGCAGAACAAGAAAACAAATATAAAAAGACACAGACCAAAGGAAGAACAAAGAAAATTCAAATGGAAAACAAACAGGTGGAAGAAAAGCGACAGGAGGAAGTGTCTGCTTTTGCTGTCCCTGGGATGTCCCTCACACCTTAGAACAAGCCCAGGATTATATTTATTTTAGCTTAAGAAACCTCCCATATTTTTAGCAGTAAGTTTATTGTGCACTTTCTGAAGTGTGTAAGTTATCAGTGCTTACCATCTCAATTGCTCTAAGATACAAGCAATACAAGTGTAGCTCTTCCTTTCATTTGCCAAATCTTTATATGTTTGAACAGTGGGTCCATACAACTGAAGTCACTTTGCAGCTTGATTTGGAAATCTTTTTTTTTTTGTTTTGGCATATGATCAACAAGCTGAAACTACAGAGACTGATGTAAGTCTGTGGGTGAGCCACCTGTTTCCCCTCTGTTTGGGGCTTTATAAAAAGGGAAAGTGTGATTTCAGAGTGACAGTGCAGAATTACACCAAGTTCCAAAATAGATCATAAATTATGATTCAAGACTGCTTGTGCTAGTACAGATGACAGGCTACGACACAAATTTCCCAAAGCAAATTGCTCAATTTTAAATGATCTATCTTACTGCCATGGTCTTAAAAGAATGAGTTGCTGAAAATCTACACTGCATATCTCACAAGTAGAAAACAGGCATAGCATAAGCTATAGTATACATGGTAAATACCAGAAGCTGGTCTGCTCAAACTTGTCACTGCTGTATGTGGTCATCTTTTAGCCCTGCATTAAGAAACATGATTAACGGTCTCATGTCTGTTCTCCTGTCTTCTTCTAGCTGAGCTGCAGACACATTGGGTTATTTGTGGTTTGAATTCTTTGTGTGTTATCCTATGTTACACATGCATATACATCTTGATCTGTCCTAGAAAAGTCAAGGTCAAAGTAAGATGTCTTACATTTACATTACAAGTCAGTGAGTTTTGTGGTGGTTGTTAGATCACACCACAGTTTCGATCTTACAGACACATTTACTGCACAAAAGAGAACTGACACAAAGGAATTTCTTATAATTACATTCTTCACTCTAGAGATTTTGGAGGTCATCCACTACCCTAGCCCTGACAAGCGTAATCAGATAACTAGAGAAGCACAGAGACCACTCTCCAAAGGTACTTCACAGGTCACTGCCCTGCCTTTAGGGTTAAGACAGTTTGCTAGTATTGACAGGGGTCACATTGTGCTGGTTGGGAACAGTCTCAGTGCCTGGAAACATACCACTGATTGGCAGGGGATGGAGGAGAGGGGAGAGGTACAGGGACCTCATAATTGTAAAGTGGTATCACAGACGTTTGGCTGTCATGCCTGTCCGCAAAATACCCTTGTTATAAGTTCACTAGTCACCAGAAAAAAAGATATTTGAGAGAATTTATTCTATCAAGCTCAAGAAATGCAGCACTCATCAGTGCACTCATCATCTGAGAAGAAAATACCTTTTTTTTTCTCCCTTAAAAAATATATTTTTTTGACTGTAAATGAAGCAAAGGAAGTTCCACTACTGAAAAATAGAGATGGGATTAACTTGCCTTGTACAGCAGCTAAATTTCTCACATCTTATACTTAAAGTTGGGAATAAACACATTATCAGCATCAGATATGAATTGATGATGACTGTTCACTTTTATTTGATGGTCATAAGGCAAACTACAGCAAAAGTCATCAAATACAAGAAATAAAAAGCAGAGACAAAACAGAAAGAAAAGGAACACTAACTCATTACTGTGGGTGGTATGTGATAGGACTTCCATCCAAAACAGAGAGAGGGTATTTTTTTTGCCCTATTTACACCTCTAAAAAAATTTGTTCCTTTCCAATTTTTATTGCATAGTTCTGCATAATATTACAGCAACAGAAAAAGTATAAATATGTATATATAGATGTACTCCTCTGGAAATAGCAGCTCAGATCATATAAAGCAGCAGTAAATGCAAACTGCCACCTAAAATATGAACTTTTTCAAACCTTAAGAGGTTTGGATGTCGGGATTGCTAATCTGTTTTTTATTGTTGTGTATTTCTAAAATTCATTTCCTTCTTAGGTCTCATTCTAAAAATCACATGAAGACAGGCATTCTCCAAAGGTTTTGCATGTCTTTGATTCTGGACAGCCAGACAAAAATAACTTATTTCCTTGTGATCTATTAGCACATCTGATTTTAATATTTTTCCAGTTTGGTTTTAGCTTAAATCAGAAAATTACTTTTGGTCTTATTCTGCCGTAAGTGTGGCCAATACTCTGACATGTCCTGACTCCCTGCCCAGTGATATAATCATGCTTGTAACAACTTCCTCTCAGACAGTATGTGTGTATATATGTATGTGATGTCTCTCTGGATATAACATACAAATCCAACTCAAAAGCCATTGATACGCCACTTTTAGCTCACTTATCAGATACTAAAAAAGTAAGGGTTCAGAAAAAAAGTTATGGGATTTACATTTTAACGACCATAGTCGTCAACTAGGATAAATCAGCGTATCTCTAAATCAGAATTTCACTGATTTACACTGGCCAAAATCTACTCTAAATGCTTGTAAAAGGCATTCTATATTCAAACCAGCTTGTTTTATATCAGTACTATATTCCATCAATGAACTTCACAGTAGTTTCTATTCTCTTAAGCACAGCTACAGTCATTAATAAAACCACCGTGACTTATGTGGATTCTTAATAAATAGAGCAGAGTCCTATAGTTAGATGTTTTGCTCTATTTGCAAACTGCTCCTTATGTTGTCTAAGACATTCATGCCTTGTGTAACTTACGTAGGAGGTCAGATTCTAGCTTAAATTTCTCCCTTCCTGTGTTCTCTGTATTGATGGATAGTTTTCTTACTTAGATGGAAGTTGAAAAGTGAGTTTTCCTGTGAGGCCCAAGTAGAAACCAGTATTAATGCACTTAAGAAAAGCCAACATAACAGAAAGAAAAGATGAAAGGAGTTGTAACAGACAGTGACAATTTATGGTATAGGCCCAAGCCTTTTTTTTATTTCCCTTTGGAAGTGAGGCGATTAATAGTCACCTCAGAGTATTACTTACAGTTTTCTTGCTGTGGTTGTGCATAAAGACAGTGGAAGAGGAAGCTGATTCCTTTCGTACTGTCCAAGAGCAGATCAGGTGTATAACAGCAGGAAACCACTGAAGTGATTATAGACCATAACTATCAATTTTTGACATATTTTAAGGAAATTATACTACACTAAAGTTTTTACAGAAAGGTCTTTTTTGCTGAGACAGGTAAAAACACTTCAGCCTGGGTACCCACTGCTGGGCATGAAGCAAGCTAAGAGAAACACACACAACTTTAAATGTAAAAGCTTTAAAAAAATTACAATTTTAAACTACACAATAAAGTAGAACAAAGAAATAACTGTAGAACATGTTTCCAGGGTTTGTCTGTCTACTTTAGTTCAGAAGCAAGATATGACACTAAAGATAAAAAGTGTTGAAAAGGGAGGGATTAAACTTAAGTGTACATGGTCTAGATTCTAGTTCTAAAAAATATGGGCTGTCATTAGCTCACCAATCAAGTTACAATGATGAACTTTGCAGACAGGGGTAGCTCTGATATGCAAACAGATTTTAGGGAAAAGGCACACAAATTTTATGAGCAATGTGTAAGTTACATGAAACTCACCAAAAGAAAAAAATGTAACTTTCATCAATGGATAACAGGCCAGCAAACGCTGCTGTGATGATTTGTGTTAGAAAACGCTAAAATAATATTCCTTTTTAAAAGTACCAGTATCTTGTTTTTAAATCCACTGGCACTTTTTAGTCAATATTATTAACTATGGTATAAAGAACAAACAAGGATAGGCTTGTACATAGGGTAGGCATGTACAGTCCAGGAGGTTCCTCCAGTGCATTGATGTTAACTTTTTGACTCAGGTGGTGGAAAAGCCCACAAGGAGAGGTGTAGTATTGGACCTAGTACTGACAAACAAAGAAGGACTGGTGGAGGAAGTTAAGGTTGGGGGCAGACCTGGCTGCAGTGATCACAAGAAGATAGAGTTCAGGATTAAGTGAAGTATGCACAGAATGACAAGTAGGGTTGAAACCTTAAACTTCATGAGGGCTAACTTTGATTTCTTCAAGAAACTGCTTGGAGAAATCCCACGGGTGAGGGCTCTAGAGGGTAGTGGGGGTCAAGAGAGCTGGGTGATATTTGAGCATCACTTCCTCCAAGCTCAGGATCAGTGCATCCCGGAGAGAAAGAAATCAGGCAAGGGAAGAAAGAGACTGCATGCCGGAGCAGGGAGTGTCTAAAAAGGCTCAAGTGGAAGAAGAAAGTTTACAGTATGTGGGACTGACAACTTAGGAAGAGTACAAGAATGCTGTCAGAATATGCAGGGATGAAACGAGGAAAGCCAAGGCTGCCTTCGAATTGAACCTGATAAGGTATGTCAAGGTCAGTAGGAAAGGTTTCTTTAAGTACACAGGAGGCAAAAGGAAAACTAGGGAAAATGTGGACCCGCTATTGAATGAGACAGGTACCGTGGTGGCAGATGATGTAGAGAAGGCGGAGCTGTTGAATGCCTTCTTTGCTTCTGTCTTCACTGCTCAGGCCCGCCCTCTGGAGTCCCAGGTTTTACGTGTAACAGAGAAAGTCTTTCTAACAAGAAAGCAAGACTTTCCCTTGGTTGAAGAGGAACAAGTTAGAGAATAATTAAGTAAACTGGATACCCACAAATCCATGGCACCTGATGGGATGCACCCACGAGTGCTGGGGAGCTGGCCAGAAGTCATTGCTGGGCCACTCTCCATCATCTTTGAAAGGTCCTGGAGAACAGGTGAGGTGCCTAAGGACTGAAGGAAAGACAATGTCACTCACTCCAGTCTTCAAAAAGGGCAGGAAGGATGACCTGGGAAACTACAGGCCGGTCAGCCTCACCTCCTTCCCTGGAAAGATGATGGAACAGCTTGTTCTGGACATCATCTCCAAGCATCTGGAGGAAAAGAAGATTATCAGAAGTAGTCAACATGGATCCACCAAGGGAAACTCACGTCTGACTAATCTGATAGCCTTCTA
>NW_009646851.1:278256-341114 GCF_000708025.1 Charadrius vociferus | reverse complement strand
GGCAAGCTTAGGAAGTGTGGGTTAGATGAATGGACAGTGGGGTGGATTGAACAGTGGCTGGCAGATATTGCTCAGAGGGTTGTAGTGCAGAGTCTAGTTGGAGGTCAGCAATGAGTGGTGTCCCTCAGGGGTCAGTACTGGGCCCAGTCCTGTTCAACATATTCATCAATGACCTGGATGAAGGGATTAAGTGTACCATCAGCAAGTTTGCTGATGACACAAAACTGGGAGGAGTGGCTGACACTGCGGAAGGTTGTGCCACCATACAGCATGACCTAGACAGGCTGGAGAGTTGGACAGAGAGGAACCTAATAAAATTCAACAAGGGCAAGTGTAAGGTACTGCATCTGGGGAGGAATAACCCCATGCATCAGTACAGGTTGGGGACTGACCTGCTGGAGAGCAGCTCTGTGGAAAGGGACCTGGGAGTCCTGGTGGACAATAAGTTGACCATGAGCGAGCAATGTGCCGTGGTGGCCAAGAACACCAATGGCATCCTGGGGTGCATCAAGAAGACTGTGGCCAGTAGGTCGAGGGGGGTCATCCTCCCCCTCCATTCTGCCCTGGTGAGGCCACATCTGGAGTACTGTGTCCAGTTCTGGGCTCCCCAGTTCAAGAAGGACAGGGAACTGCTGGAGAGGTTCCAGCAAAGGGCTACTAAGATGATTAGGGGACTGCAGCATCCCTCTTATGAAGAAAGGCTGAGGGACTTGAGTCTTTGGTCTGGAGAAAAGATGACTGAGGAGGAATCTTGTCAATACTTATAAATACTTAAAGGGAGGGTGCCAGGGGGATGAGAACAATCTTTTTTCAGTGGTGCCCAGTGATAGGACAAGAGGTAAGGGGCACAAACTTGAGCATAGGAAGTTCCATCTAAACATGAGGAGGGAATTCTTTCCTTTGAGGATGGCAGAGCACTGGCACAGGCTGCCCAGAGAGGTGGTGGAGTCTCCCACACTGGAGACATTCAAAACCTGCTGGATGCAGTCCTGTGCAACGTGCTGTAGGTGACCCTGCTCTGGCGCGGGGGTTGGACTAGATGATCTCCAGAGGTCCCCTCCAACCCTGACCATTCTGTGATTCTGTCATTTGATCATTGCTACCTGTTCTGTGTAGCTTTTATTTACATTTGTAAATACAGCTTCAAAGTTGTATTAAAAATTAAGCTTTTACTAGGGAATTGACATATTATGTCCAAATCACTAGTTTATTTTTAGTTTTGCAGTATTGGTTGTCACTTCCTCAGGCATGGAGACAGGTAGAGGAGTCAAAGGAACAGGTGAAAACCTTGTTTTTTCTTTAAGAATCAAGTTTATTTTAGCATTTGTACCTTCACAGAAAAACCTTAAACACTTAAAGTCAGAAGACTCAAGCAGAAAAAGACACAAAATCCTAGAAGTCATTTTGTTACATCTTATTATTTTCAAAACAATCGTATATTTTAGTGTGGCAGAAGTATGGAGTTTTAAGTGTCTGAAAGAATATTGTATATTTGATTGCTGCATGAATTGTGTCTGGGGCGATGAAACGGAAATGCAAGTAGAAGAGCGGCTATATTTTCTGTCCTCTGAGGTGACTCAAACTCTTCCTAACACAATGGAAAGTTCCGAGTCAGTTGCTAGAAGTCCAGGCATCCGTATAACTGTTCTGTATTCCAAATGCTTCGTTTAAAGGAAAAGTAATTACCAGAATAAGCAAAAAATTGAGATCTATGTCCCAGCCAAAAGCAATTTCCTTATAATTTTAGAAGTGAAATACTAGGTTTCGAAGCTATGTGTTTGAAGAGAGAAAGAAATTAACCTGCTCCAGAAGGAACTTAAAAGCACTTGTCCTTAATTTCATGATCACACACAATCTGTGCATTCAGCAAATGACAAAACTGGCAAAGGATAACACAATAAAAAGGATGATTTCATTGTATTCTGGCACTTGTGTGACCTGAACACAATCTCTAATTTAGACTTTCTACGTAACCAAAGGCAATTATCTCACAACACTCCTTGCCTCAATTTTCACAAAAAATACGAGGCAACAACTCCAAATTTCACATAAGCTTTCTGAGGACAAAAGTAATCCACATTAAACGTTCTGACACTTCAAAACTGAGGGCTATGTACCTCGTTTGTCATTACAGTGAAAGAATGCAAAGGTAATTTTTTTTTGCAAGGGGCTTAAACACTGGCTATAGCACGTTAACATGTCATGATGGCAGGCCATTATTTTTATTAGTTTTCTAAAACAAGAGTGAAGTGACTAAAATCGGAGTCTCTAAAATGATTCCTATGCCTTCTTCCATGAAAAAATATCTGTAATCAGTATGATCTTGGTAGAGCACAGCACAAGTTCTTAGAGCAAGAATCCTCTCTAAACCTGCAACTTTGGTCCCTTTACAGTATTCCAGTAAGAAAGAACTAGTCTTACTGGAAAACGCAGAGAAGGATCATACTACTTCCTTTTAATGCTTTGCATCAACTTGTCCAGAATATCTTGACTTAATGACTCAGTATGAATAAAGTCTTGTCTTTCTAACCTGCTAAGCAAGTGCCAAAATGTACAACCTATTCTAAATCAAAATGAAATAAGTAAAAGCAGCATGGTTTTAGAGTTATTTACTATTTACTTGTTTAGGTCACTTCCTCTCCCTTGCTCTTACTCTGTGTCTTCTTACAATTCAAAGATAAAATGAGCTATGCAAACTTCGAGTCTGCTCCATGTGTCAAAGAGTCTTCAGAAACAGCAGAAATCTGCCCTGTGTCTGTGTCTACCGGCATGGGATTGGAAAGACAAATGTTGTCATAACCTCCACCCACTGGAATCTGGTTGTTGGTTTTGTTAACACATCCTCTGGCTATTTGAACTGGTCACTCGAGAAGTCAACAGTAAGTCAAGTTGTCATGCATTCCTTATTAGTCATTTCCTCCCACAGCTGGATCTTCTGCATTCATGTTTACAAATCAGCTGAAATCTTGTTTGTACTTTGAGGATGAACTGAAGACATTAGAGGAGTATCTACTGCTCAACTCTGCAAACTAAGTAGACTTAGGTTCCCCCATGCAAGCCAGCTTCGCCAATTTCTTCTTTGCCCATTGTCTTGCAGCTGCTGAGTTGCACGGGATTTTCAGTATCTAATGGATCACAAAAAAAATTTTTTGTTTGTTTTTTTTTTTTTTTGGGGGGGGTGGGGGCGGGGTGAGATACAGATGACACATCCTCGATCCCTTCTATGCCAAGTACCCAGGCAGGAATTTCAGCTATTTTCAGTGAAGGAAATGCTTGAGTTACTTCATGTCGTTTTTGCTTGACATGGTAGCACTGAGAAGTTATGGTTGTTAAGAAAGATGTGCATATAATGACTGTTTTTTTGTCCTAATGCAACAGCTATTTCTGGGCAATATTTCTAGCTATCTGGGCAACTGTTGAGACTGTCAGTCAATATAACTGCTTACTTTTGCTTACTTTTACAGCAGAGAATAAAAATTCTACCTTTAGGAATTTCTTCAGCTTACTGAATACATAACAGGCAACACATGAAAGCAGGCAAAATGGACATGATACAAAGGAGGAATCTGGAAAAGTTCTAGCCAAATCCATCTCATTGTCAATGTTATTTCTCTTGATGTACTGCATTTCTTGGCAAAATCACTCTTTCTCTTCTCTCTAAAGAGCTACCTAAAGCATGCCTTCATCCTGCCATATCTGACTAGTTTATCAGTCTTTTCCACAAAGAAAAAGTTGCTCATTAAACACAGACCTCAACTACTTTTTTTTTTTTTTCCTCAAGTATTCTCACTGGACCTATCTGTTTTTTGACATCCAAAAAAGAAGGTAATTCTGTTAAGAATAATTGCCTGGAAATAATGTAGAATTGCCTGGAGAAAAGCAGAATACACTTGCATTAAAACAAGAGCAGAATCAAACAAAAATTTCCCATAGGTAAATTTTAGTAATCTATTCAGAAAGACACACTGCTTAGGCATCAGTCAGAACATTTTTATAAATATATCCTTTAACCAGGACAATATTTAAAGTCATTCTTTAGAAATAACTACTACCTAATCATAATCTTTTTGGAGAAGTGGTTTTATTCAACTTTTCTTTTTTATGACGTCCCATTCCCAAGAGATTAGTAAATAGAATCTGCATCTCTTTGACTTTAGCTGCAGACAGAAATGCCAAGACTGACTGGTGCTAATTTGGGTACCTACAGACTGAGGAATCCAAGCATATCATCCATCAGTGGAAAGTCTGACTAACACTCAGATTTTACAGCACTTGCTTATACGAAAACAAACTCTGTGGTAGAAGCAAGACCAGTTCTCCAAGGCAACATCCCAGTGCTTAAGCTGTACCACAACCATTTTTTCTTACAGTTCCCCCAGTCCCATCATTCAATCATGATAGACTTACTGTTAACAGGTTCTATAAGCAAGGAAATAGATACACACTAACTCACATCACTGCCCAACCATTATGTATCTCAAAGGTCAGGACCTACCCACCAACAAGTTGAAGATAAGGTTTCTCAAATTACCATGAGGAAATTTCATTGATTGCCTTAGCTATATCATGAATATTATTACTTTATGCTAAAGCTTATCAAAAGGCTTCTTCCACAAGGGTCTAAAGCACTGTCAATTTTACAGGAGAGCAAACCAACAGTTATGGGCCCCAGAGATGAAAAATCTTTCATGGAAGTTTCTAAAATGGTGAAGAGTCTTGTCTTATGTAGTGCTTAATGTATTTACTACCAGGACTTTTTAGTCTTTTCTAACAATTAAGAGGTTTGATGCAAAATAATTCCATTGCTTGTAATGACAGAGTTGCAGCAAAATAGATGCCAGTTTCATTTGTATATATTATGAGGAGGTGAGTATATTTTGCAACAACATCTGTTTGCACTGTCAGAACTACAGCTTTTTTCTCAGAGTTCACCTTGCAGCAACCATTTTCTTAGTTCCAGATGAGACTTGTCTTGAACCAATCAAATATACGTTATACAGCTATTCCTCCATCTATATGAAGACAGATTATCTGCTTGACACTGAATGTTTTCTTGTGTGCTTGTTGCCTGTAACTAAACGTCATAGCAGAAAAATATATCTATTGGCACAAAGAAGTTTCTTACCTTGACAACCTTATCTTGTGGTTATACTCACACACAGGAGACCCATTTTGTTCAAATTCACATTTTTGCTAATAATTTCACAACAGCTGCTGCTGCTGTGCTTAAGCAGTTACCTTTCTTGCGGTCCACTGTACTCTTAGGCTCATTTCCAGCAACTAATACAAACTGAGTCATGGGATGTACTTGGCCAGCAGATGGAAACAAGCAGAAGGAGGAGGGAGATATGGCTTCCAATGCTTTGTTTATGAGAACATCCTTCCTGTCCTCAATATCCGCATTCCATTAACGTATGGTTTCAATTCTGCCTTTGCAATGTGGTTCAAGCGCTATAGTCAAAGCATATATGCTCCAGTCAACCACATTTCACTTAATATTTAATCAAGTAAGAAGGGATTCTATAGCAGTTTCTGCGAAAGCTCTAGCTGCTTACTAACCTGCTGCTCCTAATCATTCTCAATGGTACCACAAAGCTTTTCCACTACTTAAGAGTAAACTCAACATCTGATAAAATGCTATGGGTAATATACATGAAAAATAAGATGTACTCCCAAATGGTTGTGGTTTTAGTTATTTACCTAGTTGTTTAAAATTTACATGATTTAAGCTAGCATTCTGTCAAAAAATTGTTTGAAAGAGCAAGAAATGAGAAAGCAAGCCTGAAAAAGAACTACTAATCATTAATAGATCAAAAACCTCTATATTTGTTCCTTCATTTCCTTAGCATATATACTGTATCCAGGTTCATGGCCTGAGAAGAGCCTTAGGAAAATGTTTGGAATGTGAACTGAAATTGCAAAGGAACTGGGGAATCTATTAAGAAGATATTTGAAGAGTATGAGCTATTTTTTGTCTTGAATTGCTGGGGGTCAGCTAGGGTATGCTCTAGGTTAGCTAGAGTCCCATTGGGTGTGATACAAATGTAAGTACACAATTTACATGCAGATACCTATATGTAACCACCCAAATGTAGATGTCTCAATCTGCAAGATGAATTCCACGTTAAAGGTCTGAAGACTCAAGTTTAGTTCACCTGGAGATATATCAAGTAGATGTCTTTATTAAAGTCAGCATACTGATGCCTGTAAAATCATAGTGACATTTACATAGCCTGTCAGAAATATTGGCAAAGTTTGATGCTTATATTAATTCCCAACCTTAAGAAGGTGTTCTCTGATCAAGCAGTCTTAGATATTTCTGCAGAGGACTGCATCTCACATGCATATGTAACTCTGACTGCAAACGAGCTGAATCAGAACCAGAGACTGGTTCTGCTAGATTTTTTGCTGTGGCTTGAGTTTATGACATTGGCATAGCCTGTGGCCAAAGAAATAAAATCACCTTGGTCTGCAGCTCTTTCCTCTTTTCTAACAATTAGACATTCTTGACTAACATTCAAATTTTCCATTAGACAATTAATCATGATAGGTATTATAGCTAAATGAGTGATACCTGCACATTGCACAAAATCTGTAACTATGTGTGAATCCATTAGGCTGCCAAAAAACAGCCTCTGGCAACAGATGCCATAGATTCCTCTGTGAAAAAAGGTTTGGTATGATTCAAATAACATTTCTCTTATGATGATGGGAATTACTGAAGACACAGGACGACTTTTATGTTGGGAAGGGACAGTAGCACGCCACCTGTACCAGGGGTCCATCTATAATTCGTGTTATCTTTTCTAAGGCTTCCTGTGACTTCTCCTGGATAATTTGTTACTTGCTAAAGGGGTAGAAAACAGGATCAGACTATTGGTATTGCAGAACAAGTAGTTATAATACAGAAACTGCACCTGGATTCAGCGTTGCCATTTTCCTTATTTACAGCAGGTGCTGTGTCTAACTTAAAACTGCTAGTGAGAATGCCTTACATGTTTGTTAAAATGCCTTCTATAGTCAATAGTTAAGACTGATCTATTTCTCCTTCTCTAGAAATGAATAAAACCAAGGTAAAATCATTAGCTCCAGTGAAATTACTCCTGATTCACAAAGCTGAGTGCTCTTCAGCACAAATTCCCCATGAATACCAGCCTAATGACTGCTGGAAAAGGGTCTGAAATATAGCCACTTCCATATTCTTCTGAGCAAAATCTCAAAGTAATGTAGAATAGGCTACAATAGAATAGATTATTTCAGTTGGAGTGGCCCCACAACAATCATCTAGTCCAACTGGCTGACCAGTTCTGGGCTGACCAAAAGTTAAAGCGTGTTAGGGGCATCGTCCAAATGCCTGTTAAAAACTGAGAGGCTTGAGGCATTGACCACCTCTCTAGGAAGCGTGCTCCAGTGTTTGACCACCCTTTCGGTAAAGAAATACTTCCTATTGTCCAGTCTAAATCTTCCCTGGTGCTGCTTTGAATCATTCCCACACATCCTATCACTGGTTCCCAGAGAGAAGAGCTCAACACCTCTGTCTCCACATCCCCTCCTCAGGAAGCTGCAGAGAGCACTGAGGTCACCCCTCAGTCTCCTTTTCTCCACACTCGACAAGGCCAAAGTCCTTAGATGCTTCTCATAGGACATTCCTTCCAGCCCTTTCACCAGCCTTTTTACTCTCCTCTGGGGAGGGACGCATTCAAGGACCTTCACATCCTTCTTAAACTGGGGGCTGTTATGGTTTGAGAAACCCATAATAATTTATTGTCATTTAGGCAATCATTCTGTCACCTGATGACCACTCCCCACCCAGGAAGGGGAATTGGGAAAAAACAAGGAAACCCAGGAGCTGAAATATAAACAGATTTAATAGAATAAGATTAGATAATTAACATTAATAGCACTAAAGAACAAATGTTGATCCCAATACAAATGCAGAATATGCAAAGATTATACTCAGCCAATTCTATCAGTAGGAAACCATGCACTCCCAGCAGCGGATAGTAAATGTTGGACACTGCAAGCTCTATAACTTTGAGATGCAGGGAAGGTGTCAGTGGTCTGATACTGGGGCAAGAAGTTCTCAGGATGGCAGCCATCAAGGGAGACAGAGAACTTTGCAGCAAACTTTCTAATTTATATTGAATGTGACTTTCATGGTATGAAACAATCCTGTTGGCCAACTTGGGTCAAGTGCCCAGGTCTTGATCCTCCTCATCCCTGCACCTGGCAAGCTCGAAAACACTGAGGCCTTGAAACCTACACACAATAGTTGGCTACAAAGTAAATATTTTCACAAATTCAGACACTAGAGTCTTCTAAAAGTGCAGTCTTCCCAAGTATTAGAAAAGAAATTAGTCCTGTGTTGCTCAAGCCAGGACAGGAGCCCAGAATTTCACACAGTGTTCAACGTGAGGCTGCACCAATGCTGAATACAGACGGGTAATCACTTCTTTTGACTGACTGGTTATGCTGTCTTTTATGCACCCCAGGATGCAGTTTGCCCTCTTGGCTGCCAGGTGTTATGGTTTAACCCTATCCAGCAACTAGGACCATGCAGCAACTCACACAGTTCTCCCCCTTGCCCCCAGAAAGGTAGGGAGAAAAGGAGGGGAAAGGGAAAGGAAAAGAAACTTGTGGGTTGAGATAAAGATGGTTTAATAGAACAATAGAAGAAAATGAAAATGAAAATGATGATGATAATGATGATGATAATGACACAAGTTATTCTCACCACCCTGTGAATTGGCATCTTCCCAAGCAGTGATCGCAGATTCCCCACCCCCTGGCCAGCCCCCATTTATATACTGAGCATGATGTCTATGGTATGGAATATTCCATTGGCCATTCCATTGTTCTGTCTGTGCTCCTTAGCTTCTGTGTGATGCTGAAAAGAGTCCTTGAAAAGTATAAACATTGCCTAGCAACTACTAAAACAATATGCATTATTGACATTCCTGTCACAGCAATCACTAGAAAGAAAATGAACCCTTTCCCAGCTGAAATCAGGACACCAGGGCACACTGCTGACTCATATTGAGCCTGCTGTCAACCAGCACTCCCAGATCCCTTTCTGCAGGTCTGCTTTGCAACCACTCCTCTCCCAGTTTATACTTGTGCCTAGCATTACACTATCCCAGGTGTAGAATCCAGTGTTTCAACTTGTTAAATTTCATCCCATTAATCATAGCCCAACGCTCCAATCTATCTAGATCCCTCTGCAAGGCCTCCTGCTCCTCAAAAGCATCATCAGCATCACCCAGTTTTATATTATCATCAAACTTGCTAATGGTGCCTTCAACTCCTGCCTCTGGATCGTTGATAAATACATTGAACAGAACAGGCCCTAGAACTGAACCCTGAGGAACACCACCAACCAGATGTAGCCCCATTCACTACAACCCTTTGAGCTCTGCCCTTCAGCCCATTCCTCACCCAGTGCACCGTGAACCCTTTTCTCACAGTTGGTCAACTTGTCCAGAAGGATGCTGTGAGGGACAGCATCAAAAGCCTTACTAAAATCTAGAAAAACTACATCCAACGCCTTCCCTTCATCCACTAGGTGGGTGACCTTATCATAGAAGGGTATCACATTAGTTAAATAGGGCTTTCCCTTTGTGAACCCATGTTGACTGTGCCTGATGATTGCATTTTAAAATGCCTTTCAATAGTACCCAGTATCATCTTCTCCATCATTTTTCCAGGAACTAAGGTTAGACTAACAGGTCTATAGTTCCCTGGGTCTTCCCTCATGCTCTTTTTGGAAATTGGAATAACACTGGCTAGGTTCCAGTCAGCAGGGCCCTCCCCAGACTCCCAAGATCTTTAGTAGATGATTAAGAGGGCTCCTGCTGTAACATCCACTATCTCCTTCAATACTCTGGGATTAATCCCATCAGACTTGTGAACATTCAGCTGATACAGCTGGTCCCTTGAAATTTCAGTGTCGGCAAATGGAAAGTCACTGTTCCCACATTGACAGTCTTCCAACTCAGTCCGAGGTCTGTCAGTATTATTAAAGACTGAGGCAAAACCCACACTGAATGCCTCATCTTTTTGTTCATCCCTATTAGTCAGATGACCATCTTCAACAAATATCAGTTCCATATTTTCTTTAGACCTCCTCTTGCTATTAACAAACTTTAAAAAGTCTTTCTTGTTATCTGTCAAAACACTGGCCAGTTTCAATTTTAATTGAGCTTTAGCCTTTCACATCTGCTACCTGCATACACAAACCACAGCTCCGTAACCTCCCCACAAAGCCTGACCTTGCTTTCAGAGATCACACAATTTCCTCTTCCCCCTGAGCTCCACAAGGAGTTCTCTGTTCAGCCAAAGTGGTCTTCTGCCCCTCTAGCTTGACTTATGGCACAGTGGAATCGCCTGTTCCTGTGCTTTTAAAAGGAGGTTCTTAACGACTGACCAGCACTCCTAAACTCCTAAGCCCTCAAAAGCAGATTCGAAGGGTACTCCGCTAAATAGCTCCCTGAATAGCTTAAAGTTTGATCTCCTGAAGTCCAAGGTAGCAACTCTGCTAACCTTTTTTTCTTATTACACTGAAAAATTTAAACTCAACAATTTCCTGATCACTCTGGCCAGGACAACCACCTACCATCACATGCCCCACGAGTCCTTGTCTATTCACAAATAGCAAGTCAAGGATGGCATCTTTCCTAGTTAGCTCACTGAGTACCTATGACAAGAAGTTATCATCTCCTACAAACTTCAAGAATTTGAATAAACAGACATAAAAGGAGGGGAAAATACTGTGTTCCCGTTTACTAAGTTCAGTTGTTGAAGAGAATCAAGAATTCTGGAATATAGACAAAACTGCTTTAAATAAGTTTCTTGTGGGCAAAATAGCTATCATTTCCTGGAGTGTAGCCTAACTTCACGCTAATAAAAGTGACTCCAATACTATGAGAAAGAACTGGAGGTTGGAAATTAAAAAACAAACATTTGACCACATTTCAATCTTGTGGTACAGGAAGTGATGAGGAGACACAAAATTATCTGAAATCCTGCCAAAGCTTGCAGAGGATCTGTCGCTTCCTAAAGAACAGGGTGTGCCTCAAAACCATTGCATGGTTCTTGTAGTCACCAAACAATGGACTTCATTAATATGAACAAGGTATTCAGGGGCGGGGGGTGCTATTTCCACATTTCAGCTTCTTGGGATTATAGCAACTGACTCTAAACAAAATGTTTCAGCAACATGCGTCACAACTAAGAATTTGCAATTGATAGGATTTATGAGGATGTATCATTTTCTATTAATTCTTAGGCTTCTCTTTACACACAGCTGAAAAATGTATCTGCAGGAATTCAGACGTTGTAACTCAAATACCGAAGATAACACAAAGGAGCTGCATTCCCAAGTTATATCTATTACTTTGAATACTGATTATGTTCCTGGTGGCAGCAGCCATTACAATGACTCAAAATAGGTCTTAGTTATATTCATAGGTAAAAGAAAAAATTACTTTCAAAAAACTCGTAATATTTTTACTGGAAGAAATGTTGCTTCTGACACTGTGAAATCTCCCTGACAGCACTGGAAGTGATGTAAGTTCATTTCATGGGAGCAGGGGGTTATGAGGACCAAGATACTGATGTCAGGATGCAGAAACTAGGACTACATGGACCAGAGTTTGTGGAGGGACGGACAGTGAGTCACAGGGTTATGTGTAACACTTATCATTAAAACCAGGGCAGGAAAATAACTATTGGAACTACTGCAGCTTCAGGGTTTCTTTTCACACAGCCTATTAGTTGGAAAGAACTAATTTGAGATAATAAAGTACAACGGCCTCTGAAGGATTTTGTAGGTTTGTAAATGATTGCTCTTTCATACCCATATCTAAAGTCCTTATTGCTTGTAGTCCAGCAGGCTAGCTAAGAAAACCATACAGTAAGCAGGGCAAATAAAAGTGGACATGACCTTTACTCCAGTTTTTGCACTACAAGAGAACTGCAGAATGAAGGGCTGAAGCTGAACAAATAAGTTTTTTCTGTTGTTCCAGAATTGCAAGTCACAAAAAAAAAATAAAGGATATGAACACTGGGAGGCACTGGTAGAAGGAATAAGGCAAAAGCACTTCTAGGAGAAAAACACAACTGGTCACAAGAAGCTCCTGGACAACTGCACGATACCCAAGTACTCAAATGAAATATGTTACTCTAGTATCCATAAGAGCTGGCCCAAAGAATCCAGTCATATGTGGATAGGGATTCACCTAAAGAAGACCATATTAATGGATCTGCAAGTAATAAAGCAGACATACCTTGTGTTATGAATCGCCAAAAGGGGAACCTAATTAATTATTCCTCAAATAAGCCTTTCAGTCCTCATATTGAAAAAAGAAGCGTCATACAGTTCAAAGAATACAATCAATACCATTCACTAGATGACGCAATATCTCCAACCAGAAATTAAAAAAAAAAAAATACAGTGAAAGAACATTGTGTGTTCAAGGCAAGTTTCAAACCAAAATCTAGGAGAACTACGAAATATCACTTTGTTAATGTTTATTGATCAACACCTCACTACTAATATTGAGCAATGAACAGAACAGGAACACTGGCAGTTTCCACTCGAAGCTTCGTTTCTTTGCTGAGAACATGGATATTACCCATAGACATTGTCATGCTTTGGTGTCAGCCAGCAACAAAGAACCACACAGCTGCTCGCTCGACTCCCACAGTCGTGGGAAAAATTGGCAGAAAAAGGCAAAACTCGTGGGTTGAAATAGTACAATTTAACAGAACAGCAAAAGGGAAGAGGGGAAAAAAAAAAACAATAACACCGATGAAGACATATAAAGACTCAATTACAATACTGCCGCGCAGCACACCGACCAGACCCAAACCGCCGCAGCCCACCCATGAGTGGTGACTGCCCCCCCCCTTGCCGGCTAGCTCCTCTTATGGCCTGGGCATGGGTCAAGTGGTATGGAATACCTGCCTCCTGCCAGCTCCTTGGGGAAATTAACCCCATCCCTGCTGGAACCAGGACAGACATAAAGGTCACTAGTCAATGACCACTGACTTTTATAGATGGCTTTGTTAGTGGTACCATGTTCTTGTCTGCTGTTGTAGTGTGGGGGAGATCTTACTTTTTCCCTTTTCTGCCCTACCTCAGGCAATATACTAATGGACAGAGTATCTCGCAGACAGCCATGGCAAATGGCTTGATCAGGAAGGGACTGAACTAAGAACCCAAAATTCTGAACAGAATTCACAAATCAATATGGGGATTATGAGGAGATTAATTAATTGTATACTTTCGTTTCTACCCTAAATAGGTGCTTATTTTTCCAAGAGGCAACCATAAAGTTCTGATTTGAAGCTTTTGTTATGCCAGTGGAAGACAGATGCATTGTGGAGTCCTCATCAGATACCCTCTTTCAATTTCACTTAATTTTTCCAAAAAGATTATTTAACTGATCTATACGTATAAGAAGAGCAACCTTCAAATCACGTAATTGTGTTTGGACAGTCAATACTGTCTATATCCTCAAAGGCTATGAAGAACTTCCATTCAATCAATTTCCATGAGAAATTTACCTACAAGCAGATGAATCTCTCAAGAAAGCAGAAACCTCTATTCAAAGGTGCAACGGAACTACTCATACAAAGTAGCATGCTCATAATTTTTGCCTTCTCAGTTGCAGCCAAGAGGGTAATGTGCGATGATGTTATGATTATGGTTACTGATTATACATATCACAAATAAAAGTCTCTGTAAAGCATACATTGATTCTAATTTCTGTGGAAAGGAAACAAAAAGGGTCGCTTTATCTGAAACCAGCAGCTGCAAGTGAAAGACAGGTGAAATCAATAAAGGTTTAGAAAAGGAAAATTCACCTCTGCAAAAAATTGTACAGTCTTACAAAGAACAATACTTATTGAACATTACTCCTCTTTTTTCTAGGTTCTCTAGATACATAATATGTAGAGAAGTACATCTCCAGGCTTTTGCCAGAGATCAGATTAATTTCACCTCTATTTATATGTATAATTATTAACTTCTAAAATCATAGACAATGAACATTTAGGCTCCTTCTCTGGTCAATGAGGATTAATATAGTATCCATAACTATGTGCATTAACAGAGATGTGAGCTTGAGCTGCACTCAATTACTTCAGTGCAATTCATATCCTTCTGAGAGAGGGTGTCCAAAAATCACCTTCTCTGGAAAAAGCCATGGTATTTCACTGATTCTAAAAGAAGCCTTGGGATGTCTAGCTGTTAGATACCCAAACTGCACAAATTAATTCATCCCTCAATTGCCTAAATCCCACTAATACTTAAAAGCCTGTTAAATAATTATATAGTTTATGCTCAATTTTATTTTAACTAGGGCTCTTAAAACCTGGGCTTCATGCTACTTGCTTATTTTGTGCAAGTGCAGGATTCTCCCTACTGTGCAGTCATCTGCAGTCTTTAATCACTAATTCTCTGAGGGAAAATGGGTTCCTCTGAGAAAAGGTGATTAACCTCATTTATTTAATTTTGGACTTTTTTCTTTTTTTTTCCTTTGACAGATGGTGACCTTCTCTAACTGCCAGGAATCCTCACGCACGTGTTGGCCTGTAACTAGTCATTTATTCCAGGGAAAGTGTGCAATAGTTTGACTCTCCACTTTATACTGGCTGACCTACAAGGTTTTTCCTAATGTTTCTTCTCACAGCAAACTGGACTTTTCACCATATGACAGTGACCTCAGAAGCCAACAGCATAATCTGCTACATAAACAATATGTTTTCAAGATAAACATAATGGTGGATCAAAGCATGATGAGTGTTTCCAAAAAGCAGCATGCTCGCTTCGTATTTGTTATGCAATCATCCTCATTTTCTTGCCTCGCTGATTTTCTTTCCCTTGCATATTCATTTTCATCTGTATTTTATAGAGCCATTAAAACTACCATATATTTACTCCAGCAGAGGTTAAATGTCTCAAAGATGGATTTAAGTGCATGATCTCTCCTATTTCTATGTAATTACATGGCCTTTCATGTTGCAGTACTAGTCTCAAAATAATACCTCAGTTCCCCACAGTCAGAACTCATGAGCTAGTTCAGGCTCCAGGAATTCAGCCTACAGAGAGCTCAAACTAAACAGACTCTGGCCCAATAGAAATCAGGCACTTTCCCAAAAGGTGATAATGGATAGGCACCAGATGGCCGACCGAGGACAAAATAAACGCTCACAGTGAGTGCCAAAAAAAAAAAAAAAAAAAAAAAAAAAAAAAGAAGGGAAAATAATTGACATCAAAGGAAAATAGCAAAACCAGCAGTAGCTAGTGTATCTGCAATGTGAATTATCACAACATAGTAGACATCAGTTTCACACACTGAATTCAGTTAAAACTTTTGTGCCATGCTTTTTAATACACATCAGTGAAGCAAATGAAGCACAAGTTATGCTTTAGCTCTGCCACAAACCGTTGGGCACCATACAGGCATAAGCAGGAAACCTGAAAGGCTTGTGAAGTGCAAGAGGTCAGGCAGACACGCCATTCCTTTGCAGCCTGAAATCCCGGAGCCTGCGAGTCCCAACCCGCCTCTCAGACTCAGCTCTAATAAGCACTTTCCTGTAGACCCTCATCTGGATTGTCCATCCATTTCATCTGCTTGAGAAAGATATTTCAGCCCCATAATACAGGGTTAATGTTCGAAGTTTCATGCGATGTCATGTTGACTCAATAAAATAAACATTTATTATCTTTGCAGATTCCAAGGATCTTCCACTTTCTTATTTGCAAGGTACCTTGAACATCAAAATGAGCAGCTCCAAGAACTATGGAGGCAGCGAGGTTCCGTTTCCAGGCTGCACAGGCTCCCATAAAGGCAGAAAGTCTCTTTTCCCTCCAGGGGCATGCAGCATTACCCTTCCTTCACCAGATACGGTGAGGATGGGAGTCCTACACCAGATTATGCCAGAGCAGGCTTTCCTCACAGCTCCTGCTTGTCCTCCATGCTGTGCCAGGGAGCTGGCCTCCCTTCCAGAAAAGGCTGCAGACTCCAGGGGAATCAGAGCACATGGGAGGTCAGAGGAACAGTGAGGGTGAAGGGAGAGCCCGAAATCCTATGGATTGCCCTTTCTCCACGCTCCCTGAAACAACCCTTCCCAGGGAGCAGTGGGGCTGCCACTGCAAACCTGAATTCAGCGTCCGCGGGGCGGTGAAAAGCAGCACTGTCCATATTGGCAACCTTGGCCTCAGCCACCATCTCTGTGAGGCCCTCCCTTGTCTGGAGTCTCCAAATGCTACAAGAGGCTTAGCCAAAGACAGAAGGGCTGGACACTCACAGTTTCCACAGGAATGGAAATGCAAGGGTGTTGCCTGGCAGATGGAACAAGCCAGAAATAGAGGCAAAGGACAGGAGGATGCAGGAGCTCTGGACCCACGCTGTGGGGACAGGGTCGTGTTCCAGTGGTGGTGCATAGCCCAGTGCACAGCTGGGAAAAGAAGCAGAAAACACCTTGGTGGCCATGCCCTGTTGGTCCCGTCTTTGTGGCAGCAGCTCCAGGCCTCCTGGAACCTTCCAGAAGGAGGAGCCATGTCAGAGGCACTGGGCGGCCCGGCCAGGCAACACCAGGGGCGCCTTGGGAGAACAGGGATAGCCATGCCGTGGGGAGGCCAGCAAGGAGCCAGGAGACAGCACAAAGCCAACCCTTAGTAGAGAACGGCCTTCCCCAGAGGCAGCTGCTGTCACCTGGGAAGGCACTGGAGATGTCTGAACAGGGAACAAGATGGCGGCAAGCCGTCCTTCCCTCTTCTCCCCACCACACAGCCGCAGCACCTGTGGGGAAGCATTGTCCGGTTCTCTCCCAGCACAGCTGTGCTTTTTAAAAGTTTGCTATTCTGCATTTTTTAAATTGCGTGGTTTTAGTTTAAAACACAGCTTTGGAGCTTAAAAGGCTCCATTGGTGTTTGCTCACTTTCAGGGAAACATGACATGAGCTACCTCAGAGCTCTGCTTGACTGGGGTTTATCAGGGGAGAGAGGAGGAATTAAGTGGGACCAAGGCAATACCACTATTGAAATAAACCAGATTGCTGGGAATATTACCCTTAGATTTAGTCTTAAATACCCTGCCTATATCATTAAGAAAAGGCGTAAAAAACAGGAGGTAAACTCACTCCCAGTGCAACTACAGGTGAATCTACTGGATTCTGTGTCATCTTTGCAAAGGCAAATTATCTCCTTTCCCATTTCAAATGTTCAAGAAAGTAAGTAGAACACATGCAGAGTTAGGGGAATTCATTATCCCAAAAAATTACTGACTTGATCACACTTAAATTAGATATTAGATAATTAGGTATACAACTGCAGATCCTGTGCTGACTTAAAAATCAAGTTCTGCAAGTGACTAGAAGATCAAGACAAGGTCGCTGCATATTTCACAGATGATCTTGCTACTTCCATTCAGATTAAAGAATTTTAGTTGCGTTAGTGGATTTTTAAAAGGAAAGGCAAATTAGTAAAGCATTCCTTCTGCCATTGTAGGTGGCTTTTAAATTTTCAGCTTTGAAGGTGTATTTTCCGTGTACATGGGCTACCACCTTAAACAAAGGAAATGGTAAGTTTTCAAGACAAAGCTACCCTAAAAAATCATATGTTTAACAGGCCTGTTAATTTAAATCAGTCATTTTAAAATCTAGATATCATTATACCTGAGAATTGAAAGGTGCCAAAATATGGAATTTCCACAGCTGTAAACAGTAAATACCTGAAATGGGGAGATTAAGAATGCACAAAACTTCCAGTAGAGTGTGTTTTGCATTAATGTACACAAATCAAATGTTTTGTGAACGATTTAAGTAAGTGAATGAAACGTCAGGAATGAAGCAATATAATCCAGTAAAGTAAAGCATGCATACCCTGAGGCAGAAGTGTTTTTAGTTTTCTTGTCATAGCACAGCATTTTGTTGTGTGTTGGTGGAATGAGGTAATGGATGCTTGAAACGAAGCTGGGCAAAATTCTAGGTCTGTGCACATATTTCTGGTGCTAAAGTGCACCTCTCCTCTCTGTTTAGGGTCACAAACCATACGCTGGAGTGCCTTGAAAAAATTTTACCTTCCCTCACATAGGTTTCCACTTTCCTCTCTGTTCTAACCACCAAAATATTCCCCTGCCTTTTCCTGTATGCAAATATAATGCAGATTGCAGACAATGTATACTTCTAGCATTGCTTGTTTGTTTTTTTACTGCCACACTCAAAAATCCATTTTCTTTTGTAACCATGCTTTTCTTTACTCTCTTTTTCCCTAGCTCTGAGCTAAAGAATTTAGCAACTGGGGGCTCTAGTGCTCTAGGGCTGGGAGTTATCCATAGGTCCAGTCTTGCCCTTCCCAAACAGCTAGTCCAGTGAGAATCCAAACACCCTGAAAATTTTTTTTAACCCATTGCAAGATTAGACTTCGTTATACAGAGAAAAAAATGTGGCTCTAAACAACCTGCCACCCACTGACTGAACTTTGCAGTGTTCAGGCATTTACTACAAAATGCTATCTTCAGAAGAACTGCTTTTAATTAAATCTTTATTTCCTATCTTTGTCTTTTGGATTACATATCCATGTATTCATTCTTTTCACAAATCAACTCTGCGTTTCATTTCAGGTTCATACGTTGTCTATTACTCTAATTACCAGTAGTAAAATAAGCAGATTGAGTTATGTCTTTTTGAGGGAGTTTAAAGTCCCTATGCATTATAGCATCCTTAGAAGTAGAAAAAGGCTTGCTTGGGATGATCACATCTGCACTAAAAGCTTGCACTTCGGATGCTGTGCCTTAGTGCAAAATAATCTCCCATTTAATTAGAGAGGCAAAACCCAGCACATTCCATTAGTTTTCCTTGTAATTTCTTTCAGTTGTTCTGAGAGTATATATCAGTAAACAGCAGTTGTATAAAGAACAAGCCCTCAAATGTATTTCTGCATACTTTAATTTCATTAAAACAAATGTGACGTGTACTTCATTAGTAGCCCATGGTGAAGAGAAATAAATCATAATACTCTCTGTTGGTTTATGTGGTGATTATTTTATTTTAAAAGGAACAAACATGTTTCTCTTATGCTTTACCTTTCCCAGGTCACATATTTTATCCATGACCTTTTCATCCCTGCCGCTGTACTGTCCTCTCCTGTCTTATGGCCTGATAAGTGACTGCAAGCCTGTAATTACTGGGAGTCAAGACAGGACCCCATGTGAATCTTCTTGCAGGATTGCTTTGAGCTGTGCTACCCAGCACTGGGCTCACCAGAAGGTAACCCCTGGTGTTATGGTGCATGCTTTGCTGGTGAGTATACAGCACTTTCCATGACTTCATAGTGCTTTTCACACTTCAGTGTGATTCTGCTGAAAGACTGTTATCTTTGATCTCTCACAGCGCTGTCTTTCCATGGTATGTATTTTTAGATGCAGTGGAAATAAGCCATTGACATTTTTCTCCTTTTTTTGAAGAGGACTTCTCACATGTTTAGTCTCCTCCATCTCTGTGAGCTTTAGTGTGGTGTTTCATCTCCACTGAGAGGAACATGCTGTTCACGTGCACTCTCTCCTGCTCATGTTTGTGTTGCCTGGAAAAGACCAATTTTCCCTAACTGCATCATGCCACACACTATAAATCACATTTGCGTCCCATTTAAAATATAAACCACAACAGACACAGAAGAACAAAAGGAACCACACGCCCAGCTTTTTTGACAAAACTCCCACACATTGATAATTAGAAGCACATAAAACCATACACAAGCTAGGAGAGCTCAAGCGGCTGCCATGCCTCATGCTGTCTGTCTCAGCCTCCTCCACTTTCAATTCTGCCACAAAATTGCCTGGAACAGTAAAAAGGGCAGGAGAAGATTAACATAAACAATCTGTGAAACAATGGAGATTAAAATAATAATAAAGATTGCCTGACAAGTGTGTTTTCATGAGACTCTGGGAAATCTTTGCTTTAATTAATTATCTGCACTTGTCCAAGGGATATCTGAAGCACTTAAACTCTAAAAGGAGAACAATGCATTTTAAAAGCCATCTCTAACACAAATAATTGTTGAAAACCTTTTAAGTAACTTACTGCATAGGAAATGTGGATAGGGGATTCTGGCCGCGTGTTTGTTTTATATTTTGCAATCAGACTTACTGGCTCTACAGACTTGAACTATCATCCTGAAAACTCACATGTGTAAGTATTCCCACTAGACTGAACAGAACTATTCAAAGAACTGGATTGTCCAGTTTGTTATATATACTGCCAAATGTAATGAATGGTGCTCATTACATTTGCTAATATTGTTGCTGCTGTTGCAAGGCTCCATACATTTCTCCTTAAACTATGTAAGGTACAGTGAATCCTCATGCCTTGTACTCCTCATTGCCCTATTAATGGTTTAAATACCTAAGAGGGAACTGAACATATTTACAAAGTGTCGAAAGACAAATAATGGTTTGAAGGGCTAAAGGACTTTGCCCAAGGATGTCTAACAGATCAAAGGCAAAGCTCGGTAAGAAAACTAGGGCTCTTGGTTCCCCACACAACGTGACATACTAGATGGCAATCCCTACTTCACAGTAGGATTTTCTCCAGCTTGCAGAGTCAGGCCCCTATTTCAGGCATATTACAGCAAGTGTAATACATAGGTATGAGGTGAAGAAGAACCTCACTGATCTCAGCAATGTGATGATTAATATTTATTTTAGTCTAAAACATTATCAGCTTGGAGCAGTCTCATTTCCCGACTTAGATAATTTTGGCACCAATTTTTTCACATTAAAATATATTTATCTTCCATTAATTTCATCCTCTAATTCAGGTGAATAAGAATCCGTAGGACATAACCATCCTTAAAATGAAAGATGGCCTTTTGAAAAAGCCAGATCTTTATATTCTTTCTCTTATTTTTAGATCTGCTGTTAAGTATTTCCCATACAGATATTCGCTATTAATCCTCTGTACCAGTCTGTTACAGGGATTTTACCCAAAGCAAGGGAGGTGCACTTGTGGAACTTACAAAAAGCCGCATGAGCTCCACACTTCCAAATCATCCTGTCACATATGCTGTCACACTTGCTCACTTTGAACAGTGCCAGCCATTGTAGACTCTAATTTCCCCAGAGCTACACCTCCAATACCTAGTGAATGCCAGTGAATTACTCTGAATCTACTTATTGTAAGAGTAATTACTCCCAGGACAAATTTACTCCTCTTGTATGTCTAGTCAGAAGCAATCAACAAGAACAATTATTTAGTTTAAGAGCTTAAATTAGTTCCTAGGTTCAAGTGGATTGACAGCAAGATGAAAGTTAGTTAGCTCTATTTGTTATAATTTTAAATGCTAGTGAAAAAGACCTCCTCATCTTGAGGTAATTAATTGCCTTTTGGATATCCAAGCTGTTCATGATTGCAAGCCTGAAAGGGTTTGTTATGTCCCAAGAAAACAAACCAGCCTTATAAAACCCTGGAACATCCCACCTCCAAGCCATAAGGAAATTCAAACAGTTCTTTGTCCAGAAATCAAACAACTGAAAACAGAAGGGAAAAAAAAAAAAAAAAAAAAAGAGAAGAAAAAAAACTCTGAACATGGAGTTCTAGGAAAGAAGAGTCTTGAAATATCTATTATTAAATAGAAAGGAAGAAGAAATCAAACTTCCATGAACTGTATGCTGATTTTCTTGGGTACTTTGGTTAATCTCCATCCTCTATCAAAAAAAAAAAAAGAAGAAGAAGAAAATTAGTCTAAAATACATGACATATTTCAATTTCAATTTTGTATTGTCTGAATTAATGATGCATTGACTTTGGGGGGGGGTGGTGGTGGTAATTGAAAATACACCTATATATCTTTGGCTTGCTGAAAAGCGTGATCTATTTTTTATGATTTGAAATTATTTTTTCTCTTCAGCTGCCTAAAAACCAAACAATGATTTATGCGTTAGCTCCACTACAACTGAAGTTTCATGAATTCTGCCACTTACTTCAATAAAACATTTTATTCTCCAACTGTTACCTCCTATCCCTCCATCTTTACTTCTAAATGTTAGCAAAGCTGAAGAATATAAAGACATGTCGTTCTGTTTACCCCAAACCAGGACATTACATTATATAGAGTGTTACTCAACAGTTTAAACATTTTGAAAGTATAAGACATTCATTTTCACTGATTTTTTCATGTTATTTCCAACAAGAGACTCTGTTGTTTAAATTTTCAAATTACGTGTTATTTGATACAGTCAATCTAGAAATTGATCAGAAAACAATGATAGTATATTGAAATCATTCTATAACTTTCTAACTAAGCTTATATAAAACTGAGACAGGATATTTCCTTTTATGCTTTTTAAAGAATTCTTTTGGGAATAGAAAGAATTTTTTAACAAGAAAAGAAAAAGTGGGAAAATAATTGTTCTGTTTTTTATCTGGAAGAGGGGATGAGATCTGTAACTTTGCATTTTAAGATTTTCATAGTGGTCTTTGTAGTTGCAGCAACTGAACACAGTACCAAAAAAGTATTTTCAACCAATTTTTTATGAATTTAAAAAAAGTACATCAGACATACCTATGCCTTATTTTATCATGCCACTCCTGTACTACACGCTACATGCCTCCTACTATATGCTAATTTTGCTTCATTTTCAATGCTGAGTTTTCACACTGTTGTTGCTTGCTGTTTTTATTTCTCCCTTCTTATGAGCAGGGGTTTTTATGTATTTAACCATAAACTTATCAACACAAAGATCTTATTCCTTCTCCAGTTTATTTTTGCAATATAAAAGCATTATAATTATACTGAATTAGTCTAGTAAGTAGATATATGTGCTTTCTACCCTGACTTCTCACAATGCTTTGTTATTTCTTGCACATTCTAAGGTGGCACCCAGGAGAGAATCTTACGTGACAAATCTAAGCTGCTTCATATAAGCCATTCGCAAAGTAGAGCAGTGTTTGCGTATTTTGTTCTACTTTTTTCTGAATAATTTCCTGTAGTTAAATAGATGCTGCTGAAGGTAGCTGACTTCAAAACCACTGCAAATGACACAAGTTTTCTCAGTTTCTCAAAGAAATATTTTCAGTTGCAACTGGAAAAAAAAAAATCCTCCCCAAATCATTAAAATTCTTGTGTATTCTCAACTGAGAAAATCACAAATGGTTCTTTCTGTGGGGGCTTAATTACACCTCATATTTGGGGTTTTCCCGTATGGAAAAGAGGAAACTTAAAATAGTCTTTCAGTAATTCTTCAGTCTCTCAGTAATTCCTATTCATAAAATTTTACACAAATGATTTTTTTCATGGAATTTCTTCCTAAATGGCAAACTGAACTGGGTCTTTCTATGGTTTGCTTAACACAGGATAAGACTTGAAGTCCTAGCCCAAGAAATGGTGACTTAGAGGTTCCCCATTATGAGGTCAGTCAATGGTTTATGGAAAGAGAATTGAAAGAACATATGAATTACCTGTATAGCAGACACTTCCACCCACTAACATTATTCACCAAAGGCACACATGCACATGAAATCATACAAAGTTGCTACATTCAACCTAGAATCTTGTCTGAAAATAGTGATATTATGTTGATTTTTTTTTTTTAATAACTTCCCATTTAAATTTAATAGGAAGCTGATCTGGAATATTTGCAACTGTGTTTTTTTATAATTATTTTTGGGACAGAAGAAAGAGGAAGATATTGCAATTTTTCTTTTAAAATGATGGGAAAGGGGGGAATTAAAAGCCTAAGGAAGTGGAGGTTATATACAATTAAAACCCAGAACCACTCATGTTGGTTGGCTTAAGTCCAGGAAGAAAAATCTTGTGAGACATCTTGAAGCCTTTAAAATCATAATTTTTGACTCTGAGGAATTTGTTTATTATCCAGGCTGAAATAAAATAAAATAAAATAAAATAAAATAAAAAGCAGCATAGGTCCTTTTTCTCCATACATTTTCAGATCACAGTAAAGATGTATTATACATACTGTAGATGTTATTTTTAGGTCAAGTTGCCTGGTACTGTATTCTAGGTACTTTATGTATGGGTCACAGAGAGTTCAGTAATAGATGCACACTGTTGCTCTGCTGCGTGGATAGAATGTGTCTTTCCCAATGCCCTTTACTCACAGAAACAGCACTTGAACTTTGTAAGAGGTTTTAAAGGGTTGTTGGGGCTTTTTGTTTTGGTTTTGGTTGTTTGCTGGGTTTTTGTTTGTTTTTTTTTTTTAATTTGTAACACTCCCGTTTTGGGGGAAGGTTTTTGTTGTTCCTGTTATGTTTGCTTGCTTTTGTAAGCTGAGAAGCCATGTTGGCTAGGAACTAATTAGCAAAGCTTCCCAACTCAAAAGTAATTGACCTTTGGAAACTAAGCTAAAAATGCTGGTCCAGCAGAGAACCCATACATCAGGACTGTTTCAGTTTAAGTGTTTCTCACCCTTCACAAGCACAAAGACCACATGAGGCGATGGAAAGCCTCTGCACATGTTTCAAAACCCTGCCAAATTATTCAGCTGAAAACTTGGTAATTACATGTAACTATTTTTGGCCATTTAAGCAGAGGCCTCACGCAAACAGTCAGAATTTCATTGTTACTCAGTGTAGATGATTACCAATGACACATCCTCTTCACCAGAATTTTCCTTCTTCTCTGTCCTTACTATTATACTCTTTGGCAAGGTAAAGTGTCTGTCTCAAATTGTCTCTTAATCAAAGCTGCTGTAACACAACAGAGAAATCGGCATGACTACCTGGCGTGGCTGCTGCTCCCTCAGCCCAAATATGCAACTTGGAGCTGCCTCCTCCTGCCTGCCTATGTTATCTGTGAGTTTTGTTCATCAGTGTTCAAAGCAGATTGATTAGAGCTCTTGATCTGATGGACGGATGAGGAAAAGCATTACAAACTGCTCCATTTCAAGTGCCATGTCTTCTAAAAGCAGCCCAATCATTCCATCTAGGCAGGATTAAGAGCCAGTCACAAGTAAGCCAAGCAAATGGTAGCCAAAGCATAAATCATCATTACGTGCTGGCAGCTGGCTGCAACTACATGACAACTATTCACAAACAGGATGCTTGGTGCCCTTTTATGTGGATCTTGTGTTCTTTGCACATGTTTGTTCCACATGAATTGTTCCCTTGGAAATACAGGGAGAGAAATAAGGTGCTGAGAGAATAATAAAATACCTCATTGTCTCCTGTTGCCTTTTATTCTTTGACAAAAGAGCCTTTTATTCATGGACAAAATAAGATTTGCAGAACCAATACAAAGAGAGATAGGCAAAATCTGCAATGTTTCCTTTAGACATGATACGCAAAGCATATATGTTCTTGAGCCTTTGCCACCCACATAAACTGACTTATGAAATTATACAAACTGCAGTCCACTCCCCAAGGTTTCCATCCAGCCACAGCATTAGTACCTCTTCACCATTACCTGGAACTCTCTAGCTATGTGGTATTTCTGCCCCATGCTATGGTGTCTTTAGTCAGAGAAACATTAAAATTATCAGCAAGAACACGGGGTTCCTTTCCTCTTGGGGTCATCTCAGCAGTGTTACCACATGCATGAAGATCATCTCCCATACATCTGGTCTAGTTGGAGGTGTCCCTGCCCATCGCAGGGGGGTTCGAACTACATGATCTTCAAGGTCCCTTCCAACATAAACCATTCTGTAATTCTATGATTCAGGGGAAAGATTGTATGTTTAAGTGACACCATTTTTAAAGGTCACAGTTTGGCATTCAAAATGATTTAACAGCTTGGGTGGCTCGGTGGTTTTTCTGTATTTCTTTTACTGTCTTTTCCCTACTTCTTATTGTTTTTCATAAAGAAGTCAAGGATACATATACATCAGTCATGTAAATACATAAAATTGTACCATTACACCAACAACAAAAAAAAAAAGAAAACCCCACTAACTTGCAGAATACATATTTTTCCCTCATAATCAAAACCAAGCTTTGTGGCATGATTTCATGCCAAACATTATTCTTTATGGTATTATCTCAGTTTGTCAAATACAAAAACCCAATATCCATAATAAATGCCTGTAACAAAGGGTATTAGAACAATCTTAAGTATCAACAGAACAGCCAAGTAACACACGCTTTTCCCTACCTGTACATTAAAATATATTTGCACATCCTAGCATGGGAAATACTTCTGAAAAGCATAACCATTATAAACTGTTTCAAAGCAATCCCAACATCTGCCATTCAGTTGTTCTGCCATTCAGACTTAGAGGTCAATACCTTATCTGTAATAGTTGTAAATACCAGATGTAAATATCAAAGAAAGGTGTAAGAACTTCAGCATAGGCAGGTGTGGGATAATCATCTGTGATGTTAACTTTCATCTTGAATCCTAATTTTTGACAATAGTTCATGCATCAAAACATGACACTGAGTCCTTTCAAAATACATTAGCTTTAGCAGGTGTAAGTCTGAAGTTCTTAAACCTCATGTAAATGTCCAGGACTTTTCCAGACCTTGCTGAGTACTTCAGCTCATCGACTTTCTCTGGAAAAGTGCTGCATGGGTGTTTCGGTAGACTTCCTGCTTAATGCTGAAGTCTGGGAGGGCTTACTAGAGTGTATTAACATGTTGGGGTTTTGTGTATAATCCCCTTTTAGCTAGACCAAGAAATATTTACAGAAATCCCAGATTTTTCACTTCACAAATCTTACATCCAGCACTAACATAGTTATGGATTACTTCATGTAAACAATAAATTCCCTACAAATAGCCTTAGTTATTAAATACTGCACTGGTATATTAATCCACTGACTTCTTCCTGCCCAATATTTTGTTTTATCTATATATTACATATAACAGACCAATTTAAATACCTGAATGCTGGATTCACTAATATATATTGTCAGAATTGTCAGTAGCTTCATATCCTGATAACATATTAAGTAATATGAGAGTTGATAATTATTCTAGAGCTGGAACCTATTAAAAATAACAGAAAGCTAAACCAGAGAAGGGTGCTTTCTATTAAATTCCCAGCAGGAGTGAAAAGTCTATGAATTCAATTAAGTGACCTCATAATTTCTGCTTGAAACCAAGGCCTTATTGGTCTACACACACATTCTGTCCTGAGATAGCTTTTCAGATGAATGGGATTATTTTAAGTAAAAGCTGTATTGATATCCCACTAATAGGAATCCTTTTATTTCAGTAAGCTTATTTGCCTTCCTACAGGGTATAAATCAATTATAACACTTTTGTATCTGCATAATTGAACCCACAGTAGTAACTTTTGTGTCACTACAGAAGTGTCAGTAGGACAAAGTAACTTAAAATAAGCAGCTGGGAAAGGCTGGCAGAGGGTCACATAAGCTTCATAAAATTCTTCAGGGAAAGATGGTGTCTACTGGCTTAGACCTCAGCCCACAAGACCTTGTGAGTGTGTCTAAAAGCCACTGTAGTCAAAAGGCTTTAAAACACATGCTAACTATTAGAATACACTTAAACACCATTTCGGAATAACAATGTTTTCCTGAATCAGGGCCGTAGACAGGCTCAGAACTTCTCTCTGTGACCCAGCATCTCGTGTGGGTTGCTGTAAGTGTTGCCCTGAGGAACTGGAACTGGATATTCCACATGATGATTCAACAGTCAACATTTTTCCAATTTGTGATGGTCCTTTATATTTCCAAGAATGGGTGGTCCCAGTTGGCTTTGCTCCAGTGTTAAATAAGGTAAAGGTGTGTTGAACAGCTAGACTCAGGAAGACGTTACTATTATACTTACTTGTATGGCTTGTAAAAGTAGTTTTCTTGCCAGCAGCAGCAACGGTAGTAAGTAACTGGAATTGTTTTATTTCAGACACTAATGGCAAATGCAAATAAAGGCTGCTTTGCTTAGCAAACAACAGTCCTGGGAGTTAACAGAAAACAGAATAACTGGTAGCTCACCCTCTAAGTAACAAAGCTGGTTTAGCAACAACCCACATGTATGTGTCAGAGGAATCTTTCTGCTACATATTTCTTCCTAGCTCAGTTACTATCTACAGGGATACTACCTTATGTCTACTATTCAGAACAACTCCAGCAGCTTAGAAAAAAAATGTACATTACAGAAAAGGACAAAGGTAGCAGCTCTACTGAATCTGAGAAAAATTGTTTCCTTCAACCATAAGTGCACCATTTTATAACAAGAACAGCTTTAATCACAGCCCTTCCTGCACCATAGAATAAGCAGTAAGGCTTAGTTGCTGATGTGCCTTTTCTGTGGCTGATGACCAGTCCAAGAAAGTATTGCAAAATAGGGTTTAAAGTAAGTTTTGAAGCATCCTTCAATCCAAGACCCTCACTTTGGTGCACAGGAATGGGAAAATCAACCATAGGAGATGGAAAAAAATGAAGTTATGACTGGAAACTATGGAAAAAGGTATATTTTTTTTTCAAGGTGGAAGAAAAACCCCACTATTAGAAGCAGTCCACTCCCCTGTAGAGTTTTAATATGACACCATTATTTGGAAGTAATGTGAAGGTTTTTTGTTTATTGGTGTCTACTCTCCTTCCTACTGGCACAAGATTTTGTGATGCTTTCACTCTAAAGTAAAATTAATTTATTTTCTGTAAGATTCCTGTCATAAGATTGTAGTAAACAAATATTTCCATCTGTTTGGGGAGAGAAATGATTAAAGATTTGCCAACAATGGAAGTGAGTATGGATACGACCCAACCCAAAACCAACCCAGCCCAGTCCCCAGACTTAATAGCAATAAGCAGAGGGGCAATGAACAGAAAAAAGATGACAGAACACAAACTAAACCCCTGGATATAAATGACCCAGAACTGAGGAACAGATGAGCTAAAATATCATTCCAAACTTAGTGACTTGATCTCATCCCAATGTGGACTGAAACTAGGTCCATGACTACACTGCCTTGCTAAGTGGGAACAGAGCTGTGCCACAGCCCTGTGTCTGGTTTGAGAATAACAGGATTCATTGTTGCAGTCTCGATAACTTAAATATTAAATGCAGATTGAGCTAGTAAATTCAGGGTCTTAGTTTTGAGCAATATGGGAGGTATATGAATCCAACACTGAGTCAGGCCTCAGGCTCTCTTGCTATTAAGCCAAAGCTGTACGTCTGCCTAGTATGCTTTTCCAAATTCTGTACATAAAGGTTCTCTTTCCTCCACATACTGCTTGTTCTGAAAACCTCATGCTGTCCCCCCAGCATCTGATTCTTTTTTTCTTCTTCTTCATCCTTGGATTGTTTTCTATTTTTCTCCTATTGTTTTGTCGTGGGTTTTCTTCCCCTGTTCCACACTTTGATTTGCACTTTTCTTAACAATCCCTTTATTGTTCATTCTTTTTCCCTCTTTACCAATTTACTCTTCTTTCACATTGATTGACTGACCATAGCTGTGTGGGAAATGACTGGAAATATTCAGCAATCTAGCAAATGGCGTAAAATGAGTGAGTCCTTATTGTCAGAAACATGAACAATCCCTGCTTTTCCTTTTATATTTGTGGCAAAACAGGTGGTCAGCATCTTTAGGAATCAGTCGGAGATTTCTTCTCTATATATCCTGGACTCCACTGACCTCACAAAGCATGCTAATAATGATAGCAAGAATGGAAAGGCAAACAAACAATTAATTCTGGGTGAAACTTTAACCAAAGAAATTAGATTCTAAACCTTGGATACTGAAGCTCAGCTTATGAATACAGGCATTTATGAGCTGAAGGACCATACATCAAAGGCATTAGAAATAAGAAATGGGAATTTTTTATTATCTCTTCTACAAATACATATCTAAAGGTAGAAACAGCAAAACCTTTTAATTAGATTTTTAGGAGTCTATTCCAGAAAAAGACATTGACAATTATCTTATTCTCATTATCCAGAAGTTGTTCTCCAGAAAATTCTGTGCTGTGTTACAGAAAAAAAAGAATTTTCCAGACTTTTCATCTGAAGTCTTTACTCCTTAATGCAATGCTCAGGTATGGCTCTACACTGAAAAGGAAACCCATATGACATTTCATTTTCTCACACTGATTTTTGCATAAATTACCAGTTTTCTAGTACAATTAATCTGGAATTTTAAACATCCTGAGCCATTCACTAGCTTTTCTTCCCAAATTTTCTCTTGGAGTCAATGAGAAAAACAACATCTCATTATTTTTTCTTGTCCTTAACTCTAAAAACGCTCTATGATGTTTTGTTTTCTATAACATGCACTCACACATTTTCCTGCTTGTTTAGACCTCCAGTAGAATTTAGGTATTAGCTTTAGCATTGCTAGTTTATTTTCTAAGTCCAGTAAACTAAGATGTATTCTCAATGAATGTAGATGAATGTGAGTCATGCATGTATACTGCACAGGTAGACCTACAGCAAAGCTTGCAAGAATGGAAGTGAGATGAGCAAGCTCCTCCAGACCTATTCCGATGACTCAAGATACTTACTCTGAGACATTACCTTCTACTCCCACCTCAAGACAAGTCTATCAGTCACTTGGATTTCCCTATCAGCCTCAGGGTCTCCCAGACTCTCCAGTGCTGCAAAGTGCAGTCATACCACAACAGGTTCCTGGGTCTCAGCTCCATTCTAGCATGCCTCCCACAACAGGACTTGCAAAAGGATTCTCATAGCCATCTTTACAGTAAAAGGCCACAGTGCCTGCACGATTGGAATTAAGTCTTTCAAGGGTGCTTTTAAAGCAGCTAGATAGCTAGTCGGATTCTAAGCCACTGCTTTCTGCAAAATATCTAAAGCATTAAATCATATAAGCTATTTTTCCACTGACGTCTTATAATTAGCCTGTTTCCACCACTCATCTGAAAAACTCCAAGGTCTCGTCTTCCCACTGACTTACTACTGTGTACAAATAACTTTTTTTTTCTTTCTTTTTTCTCAAGAAAACATAAGCAGTTCTGTGTTTTTCATACAACGATTGCTAAAGTCACTTAAAGTGAAATGATGCAATATGTCATCTGCATCTACCAGCTGAAGCCCCAGTGAGCTTAAAATATCAAAGTGGGAGAAGGTTTGGCTGCTAATCTAGACAGAATGTAAGGGTTCTGAGAATGCCCATACTGGACGTTTCACTGGAAAACTGTAAGAAGTGCATTCCACACAGCTTCCAAAAAATCCCACAGCCGCTACCAACAGTGAAATTCGGAGGCTTTTAGAAATCAACCTCAAAATTCTTCCGTTGTCTGTCTCCCTGGACATTATGTTCCAAGATTAGCACTAGAAAACAAAAAACCCAAACCTTAAATAGCTTGACACAAATAGAATTAATATATAAAGTGCTACCACTCAAGAAGATATTTTTTCAAATTGTATTTTTTCGTAGATTTATGAAAAACACAGCTAGCGGATGTGCTTTCCTATCAGAGAAATGGATTTGTAATTAGGAACGGTGAAATCGTGCACTTGCAAATTTGACCTTCAGAAAGCTGAGGACATCACAGCTGTAGGAAGGACTCAAGGACAGAGTGTTTTTATGGAGAGGCGTGATTCCCAAACAAGTCCTTTCTTGCTACAAGGTAGCCCGTAGCTTAACCTAAGACTAGGCTGTAGTGGCACAGCTGTTTCAGGCTGAAGAATAGTGGGGCTACGTGTAGACTACAGGGACATGCTGTGGTTCCCCCTGACCTGTGTGTCTGGGGTTTGTCCCATGCAATCCAGGAAAGGAGAGGAACACACCTGCCTGGGCCTCCAGCTGAGTGCCAGCTACCTAGAAGAAACAGCATAGAGTCAAATGCCAGTCTCTGACACATCCTGAAATATGAAGTGCCACTGAGCATACTTTAGCAACTATCTCTTTCTGAAGATTTTTTTCTTCTTGGCTATCGACTAAACTTGCACTGCTAACTTTGACTTTTTCCTTTCATGCATATTACCTATATTATCTAGAATATAACGATTGAGAATGAGATTTAGAGATTATTATTTACCCTACATCATGATGAGCAATGTGCATAAATCTAGTTATTGTTCATGGCAATTTTGTGTACACAGTAATGAACCACAAATGAAATGTAATTCTTCTTCAGTGGTGAAAAAATAGTGCTGTTATATCACAGCCTATGATTTGCTAAATTCTGGAAATCATATGGCCATTGTAACTCCAATAGGAACAAAGAAACCTTTTTTCACTGAACAGTCAGCTACATTTAACTTCAGTGCAAATTCAGAGGAGCTGCATTCTTAAAAAATTCCTGCAGTGCTGTTCACAGTATAGAGCAGTAGAGAATTTGACCAAATAGCTAAAACATGACAACCTGACATGTGCTTCAGTATGTCTATATACCTATGCTTAGGAAACCATAAAAAGATCAAAATCAAACCACATTCATTCTGAAAAGAACATATTCCAGACACAAACGCTAACAGAGCCACCAAGTCTTCTAATTCAAATAAACTAACACCTTTTGTAATGTATAAATCACCGGTATGAACACATGTTAGAGCTAAACACAGACAAACACACTACAATTATTTTTTCCAAGTGCAATTCTTGGAATTGTATAAGTCACTGTGGTTTCCAAGAAGACAAATGGCCCAGAAAATGAAAAATAAATTAGTTCTGTGATTAACTGGAGTCAGAGATTGGAGGTCAGACTTGGTTCTGCAGTTGACCCTGGTGACCAGTAAAAGTCCAGCTTGTCTCACAATACAACTTTCTGTATTTGAGTTGTTTACAGTAGAGAAACACTGAAAGTTTACATTAGAAAACTTCTTCTAACAAATCTAAAACACATGTCAGTTCATAGGCAAGTAATAAACTTATAAGGAGCCATGTTGACAGTTTCAAAGCCTTTTGGTAGGACCCTGCAGCTTAAGATTGGAAACATTATAATAAACATCTCTGCTTTTAAATTTTTCTTCTTGTCCTAAGATGCCTGAAAAATTTATCAGCTTCATAAAGGGTTTCATCTCATCACACAAGCAAAGATCTCATTCAACTTTGAGCATATTTTGCTCACATATGAATTTCAGGCAATTCTCTCACAGTCAAGAGAGTTACACTAGTGAAATATTTAAATGAGTTGCTTCAGAATCAGACCTCTTATTTTTCACACAGATAAAAATATGATATTAATTTAGTGCATTGGCTTGGACTTGTAATAACTGATATTTTCATTGTGTTGTTCAAAGTACTTCGCTCCCTTCAAAAGTGTTAAAACTTTTTATAAAAGACATCTGGTTCCTTGCATCATGTAATCAACAAACATAAACTCTGTTTATGAAGCACCACACAGACAACAGGTTATAAAATTTCTCAAAGCTCTGATGAGCATGAGACTTTCTCTCCAGAGAAAAGCCAAGCTCTTCATGCATTATCATTATTAATACTTGAATACACTTGCAGCCATAAAAGAGGAGACCATTTCCAAGTGGAAAAAATCATTAATATCAAATCTTCCACTACTCCCCAAAGTCCCAAATAAACAGGTGATATGAGGGATGGAGGAGCTCACTTGGAAGGAGCAACCTGACTTAAGAGCTCGGTTAGGAGCTGATGCAACTCTGACTATATGGCAGGGAGAGAGGAACCTGCATGGTCACCAAGCTTGCATGTGTTAGGGTAGGTCTGTGCTTTTCTTGATCAGCTGTGCTTGCAAGTTTAGATTTCTTGCTACATTTCTAGTCCCATCTGGTCTATTCCATTTTCTTCCTCTACACCTTGCCCAACCTCTCTGCACAACCCCACTACTCCCATGCCAGATGCAAAAGAAAGAAGGGCACTGCCTTTTTTCTTAGCCTGCCAAAGGTAATGCAACCACAGTAGGTCCCAAGTCACGGGGCATTTCAGAAAGTGTCGGAAGTGCTATTTACAAATTGTCCCTATTCCCAAAACTGATCTATGATAGTTTGAATGCATTTGCTGGTCTTGCCTCCAGATAATTCTCAAAGCATTGTGGATTCCATTTTAAAGTCAATCATATCACAAAAATAGCCTTCCAGAAACTCTCTCCTCAAGAGCTGGAAGCTGGGATTTTTCCATGACTAATACATTCCATGTCTGTTTAATCTATTTTAATTACATTGGTGCATCCATTTTCCCCCTTCCATTGTTAAGCATGCCACTACCAGTGCTTAAATGAGCACTTCTGTCCTTGTTTGCCTCTAGCTTGGGAATGTCAAGGGCAAGGACCCTTTACTTTCACTCTTTGCCCACAGGGTAAAGTAGCCTCTGACTTTCACTGTCTTACCCAGTGAATAACCCAGAAGTCATTAAAAAAAGAAAGATTTTCAACATAAAATACATTTATTCCTTGGACGCTACCATGGGCAAACATAAAAATTCCTCATACTTCATAAATTAGGAAACTAATTTATCTAAGCAAACACTCAGAGAAATATATGCACCCAGAGACTTTGTATGTATCATAGGTATTGTTGTGGAAGACACAGAGAGGCTTGCAGAATAGATACAAACCCACTATCTGTGGATCAGAGATAATCCAGTCCTTATGAGTCAGAAAAGTTTCTTGCAAATCATCCAAGTTTCCAGTCAAAAAACAGGCTCTGTTTATTTAGGGAAGCCTGTGAGAGACCTACCAAGCCCCAGTATATTTGTCGCACAATACATATATGAATTTCAAAGGGATATTCACCCAGCAGCACCATTGGAAGAAAGGACATGAATTTACACACATAAAGGTTATTGGTAAGCTGACAGGCAAATCGTATGTATGTGTTGGCCACATCCAAAGAATTTTGCATTTTCACTGCAGCGAGACAAAAGACCCTACCAAATGCTAGACTGTATGACAGAGAGGAGACAGGCAGGAACTGAGAAGATATTGCAGTGGCATCTGCCAAAATTTTGAACTATCTTTAAAGTTCTTATTTATGCCAGCAGATGGAGAGGACATAGAATGAAAATGATCCCCATCTCCAGTGCAGTCAATGAGACTCGTGTGCTGCAGTGGCTGTGTGAATGTCCAGCTTGGGTGATCATAGCACAGGGCTGATGTCTTCAACATACTACCAAAACTCTGATGTACCTGCCAGTCCCCCGGCCTTTGTAGAGTCCTGCCCTCATCTTCAGATCTCCATCCACCATGCAGAGTAGAGGAGAGACCATCCCAGTAGAGAATTGAAAGAGCAATTCCCCCAGTGACCAAGTCTGCTGTTCACTCACCCCAGGAAACACACAGCAGCTAGCCATCTGTTCTCTTGCACTTGGGACACAGAAAACAACATGCTTACAGGATATTCAATAAATAGTTCAGCCTTTAGTAGCTCCCAGAAGAAAAAAACCTAATAAGACAGAAAAAAAACTTTTTTTTTTTCATTTCCCTAGGTCCTTCCTGAGTCTCTCTTACAAGACAATTCTCCCCAAAGAAGTTACCACCTCACTGTTGAAAAATGCTGATTTAGAGTAAGTTTCCCAGCCAGCTCAGATAAACTCTACTACCATGGATTAATAGCTCTCTCAGGTGATATAAAAACCATTCTGCCTTGGATTAAATTAAGCAAGAGTCTTATTTTAATAATAAAAGGGAATAGAAAAAATAAATTTTGGCATGCAAATGAAAAATGTGTAAGGTATCTTAATGTACCCACCATAGGTGATGATATTAAAACACTCAGTTTAGCTTATCATTTAGGAAAATAATATTCCTGTCATCCGATATTCTCCACTTACATTTTATTAATGTTATTAAATGCTTTTTGACAAGCAGTTGATGAGACATGAAAGAAAAACTCCCTACAAAATATGCCACACAAAAAGAGTTCAACTTACATACTGTTATTATTTCCTAGTTATTAAAACTGAATTTTCCATGTATATGTCCCCAGAGCATGCATTTCCAATATCAATTAATTGTTAATAAAAACAAGTAATTAAACAACATTGCCAATAAATTGTGCAATGTTAATACAAGCATGGAAAGTTACAGAAACTGTGAGAAACAATATAATAGAAGGGATATAGGTAAGAGTATGTGTATGAAATTCGTGTGTTTTCTACGTTACAGTGTGAGTTCATCAGAGGTCATAAACTAAGTCCTGAACTAAGGCCAAATTAGAACTTAGATAAGGGACCCTAGGAGTTACAGGAAGATGTATTTTGCTCTCTCAGTTAATGTCAACCTATTGCCAGAAGTAGAAATACCAGACTGCAGGAAGCACCATATATCAGCTGTCATATAATGCATACATAATGCTTATTTGTGTCATGAAAAATATCACACCACCATTCTATCTTAGAACATACATTAGTCCTGCTATGTTGGTCAGACTCTCTGCAGAGATAAACACATTTTGCCTAGCTAAAAGATCTTCCTATACTTCCATGGGCTAGAACCTTTTTTTTTAACTTAATTTGGATTTTTTTGATCAAAATTGTATATCAATTTTAAAAGCATATGTGCCCCTGAGAAATTAAAAGCAAATTACCCTCAAAACATCCTTTTATTTGTGACTCTTTAACCTAAACTATAAATAAATATTCTTAACAGTGCTACATAATCAAAAATGTTTGTTGTGTGTGGTGATCAGTAAATCCATATTCTCATTCCCACGGTGGTGGATATTACCGTGACAAAAGCATAGTCAAGAGTCAATATCATTAAAAGTCAGGAGCTACGTTCTAGTTATGGCTTCCTGTGTTATCCAAGTCACTCTCATAAATTCTCCAGACCTTGCCTTTCTTTTCTGTAATGTGGTGGTCATGTGGGAAGCTGAGATTTTTAATATATGTTTGTGAGTCACTTGGTACCGCAGAAGACTGTTCAGACCACAACACATACATGCTAAAGGCTTACAGTCAACAAAGAATTTAAGCTGCCAGTTAACTTTAAGCCTTCCAACTTGAATTATCCTATGATCCTATGATCCAGTGCTGAAATCCCACTGAAGCTGGAGTTAAGGCTTGTCAGATATAAATGAAAACCATTGGTGTTTCACAGTTCTTGTTGCCTGTGCAAGTTTTCAATCACAAGTGATATAAAGGAAAGAGCTGGATGAGTGGGCAGAAGCTGCTGAGAACTCTGCTGTGTTTATCACTGGAGCTTGTCAAAAATTTAATTTCTGTGAAATGAAAGACATTTCAAAAGGTGTAAGTGAGATTCAGTTTTTAAGCTGGCTTTAGCATTTGCATCACAGCATCAGCCAGTGAAAGCAGGAATAGTGAGAGTTGAACACAACACTGAACTGCCTGCACTGAACAAGGAGCTAAGCTAAGAAATGCAAAGAAATGCATTTCTAGACTTCATCTTCCTCAAAAGGCTACGCATTTAACCTCACAACCTGCCTACATGCTCTCAGAAATGAACTGTTTCCTGGTGTTAAGCAGTTTCAATGAGATCAGGCGTTACCTTAAAAACGAGCCAATGCTCCACTTAGACACTGGGACATCTGAGATGAAGGAGAGTCTGCTCCAAACCTTTCCTCTGCTTCACTTGGGAAGACATTTCATTGTTGGGTCTCTGAATCACCACCATAAACAAAGTCACCACCATGCTCCTTCTGGCTCAACTAATTCTTATGTAACATCAGAGAAGTAAAACGTCTTCACCATGGGAGTCTAAATGTTGTTTTTTAATTTAGAGACACAGACCATGTCTTAAAATATAGGAGGTTCAGGACCAAAATCTGTTTTCCAAGCCAGAGAAAAGATTTGGATTCACATCAACGATATCATGGGTGAGCGTGATAGATGAGTTAGCGTAGCTCTATCTCATGGGCTACTTCTGCAGTGACAGCAGTAACAGTATCTCTAATTTGTGTGGTGTCGTACATTCCAACATATCATACATGGTGTTCATTACCTGAAATCTTCTGTTTGCTGCAATGAAAACACTTCTGGAATTTACAGCAACAGTCAAATTGAAAAACAACTCAAAAAATACTGAAAAATAATTATTTTTGTTTTTATTGTCTTTACTCTTCTGTAACATTGGGGGTTTTTTTAATAAAAACTGATCAACTACATCTCATCAAAGCTTCGGAAATTACTGAATTATACAATTAATTTTAAAACTGTTGTTTCGACATTACATATTTTCCTATACATGGCATGAATATAACTGAAACCCTGAGTGCATAATTCTCTAAGTGTACCTTAAAGCCTGCTGTCTCCAACACAGTCTTCCCAAATGTATTTGCAGGAGGCAGATATCTCAAATCATAACCTCTTATTATATTCATATCACTCACAGGACTCAGACAACTGGACAGTTTTAGGCAAATATTTACTGGCACCTTCAGTCCTGTTCTTGAGCACCAACCAGTTTGGTACATACTGTCCCATGTGGAACAGGCACGTGGTTGCATGACCTCCACGTTTGGAGTGGGACAGCATCTTCCCACTTCCGTTATGCCTGATGGATGTTGTTCAGGTTTTTTGTGTTCTTTTCATGGGAAAATGCCTACTTTATTTATACTGTGAAATTACCTTCAATATGGAAACTATTAGTCCAATCGAACTTGGAATTTAGAAATCAAAAAGAATATGTCATAAATCGAATAAACTGTTTGACAATGAGATTAACAGTTGAAATCCTGAAACAATTTTATTTGGTTCTTGTACTGTGAGTATATCATTTATGAAAGCAGTTCTTGGAAGCTCTCATGGTTGTTTATGCATTTAGTATCATTTTCCTGGTATTGACAATTAGTTTTTCAGATAACAGCTAGTAACAAAAGGGTTAAAAAACTGAAATTCTATTAAAAGATTGATACTATCCAGGTGTTCAGCTATCTTGGAAAAAGGCGTTTGAGATATACCCTGTCTTCTGTAAATGTCATTAGGAGAGAGATTAGGCAGTCTTATACAAAACTTTAGTAAAACACAGGGATAATGAAAAAAACATTGTTCAATTTCAGTGGAATAAATTGCCAAACACGGGACATCCAGAGTGCTGGAGTGTTCATATCGCCAGCAGCAGGCTTGTAACATCTCATGCAAAGACAAAGGCAATATTAGGTTCTTCTGTCATAGGCACACTAGAAACAGATTAACGGCTACTCTGATGCTATAAAAGATTCTGTTTTAGTCACATAAAAAGTATATTTCACTTACTCCTTGTGGGTACAGGGTCCTTACAATATCTTGGTAATTTTATCCAAGTTACAGGACCCATGTGTTAACCCTGACTCATTGCATGACATAATTCTGATGCAGAAAATAATAGCAAACAGAGGTCTCCAAGGAAAGAGAACTGGTGCATACCCTCTAAAGTTCTAGGCTTTGGGATCAAGCTCCCTTGAATCCAGTTTGGTTTATGTAATACAACCACTAAGCTGTTTAAAAACAAAAAAAACAGAAAAAAAATCCTGTTTTGGTGAACGACTAGGAGAAAATGTAACCTCAGGGTTAAAGGATGCAGACATTCACAGGTGGGATTGTCTGGGGAGGTGTAGGTTTTCACAGGGGCATTTACATACAGCCAAAAGAAGCCACTGCACATTTCGGGCGGGAGAGGGGGAGTTTTTAACGAAGCAGTAAAATAACTGCGTCTGTTTCTAGTTACAGGGCTGTTGCGCATTTTGCTTAGCAGGTCAACACACTGTCGTCTTATTAATTTGTGCCTGGGCCTATCACGCAAAGGCTGCTGCTTCACAGACGGTTTCAATCAGAGCAGTCAAAGCAGCAAAATAGGACATCCTGGTCAGAATTACTTTCTCAACCTCATTTTGAACTGTTGCTTTTTCAATCAGTCTTGGCAGATTTCATTATAAGTTATTTACTACAGCATACACATTTCAAGTGACATAACAGTTTTATGTAAGAAAAGTGCACGTTCAGTCACAGAGTAAGCCAGGTTACAAAATACTATTAGTTGAAGAAATAGCCTTAATAAAGTTGTGCGTCATAAGACAAAAATAGCTGAGGTTCTTCTACTATAGTCTTTTCCTTTTCTTATTGTATTCCTTTTAATGGTACTCTACAACAAGTACAATACCCGCTCCTGACCTCTCAGAGGCTGAGCTGTGTGACAAGCTGACTTTTCACTTCCCTGGTCAAACTGGACAAAATAATTCAAAGTAAATCTGAAACAGCTCAAAATAGAAAAGAAGTTTTGTTTTCCTTTAAGCAAACTCCCTCTTTGAGAAAGAAATGAAAGAACTTTTATTCTGTGTTTTTATCTTTAAAATTTTACAAGCAAATTTCAAAACAAAATGTCTTTCCAAAGAGAAACAGTAAAATATTTTTGAAATGAAACATGTAACTTCTACAGAAAAAAAAAAGTACCAAACTTTCAACCAAAATTATTCCCTGTTGCACGAATTCTCAAGTAATTCTGGCTGAAACTGTATCTGTGTTTTTCAGTGGATGCAATATCCGTCACAACTTTTTTTCCCAGCTCCTTCTTTTAGTCTTCTACTCTTTTCCTTCGGCTATTCCAGGCAAAAGATTCATCTCACCTCAGCAACCATTAATAAGGATTAATCCTCCATAGATTTCAGCATTTTATATAACTCGTTTTTTAGTGAAAGTCAACTTATTCCTATAAAAATTTAAGACTTCCTTTCAACTAAATAAGAATAATTACTTGCAATACTTTAATATCACAAACACTCAGCTTTTAAATCCTTAATAAGGCAAGTGCATACGTGTGTATGTCAGCCTGAAAAGGAAACCGGAACACCAAGATAAACTGGTTTCTAATTCTGTTTGTGCTTAAGTGTTATTTTCAGTTGTTAATGAGGTTACCTACTATTGAATCTTAAAAACTCATAATGAGGACATACTGATGAGGCATGTTTTGATGTTGCTGTGTGATTTTACACCTCAAAATATAATCTTGATAAAGTTCTGCTCGAAACCATAACAGATACAGTTTCCACTGTAGAATCCATACTGAGAATAAGTTACTAAATGAGTGAATTATACTTTGTAGCTATGGATAATGGAATATATTGAATGAATAATGTTTATTTGTAAGGAAAGTAATTATGCTATTCAAATATAAGAGGGGAAAAAAAAGTTTAACCAACCATTTTCTCTTAAATACACAAATTCTGACTTTAAGCACTAACACTCACATTGTATTCCAATACATTTGCAGTCCTGTACATATACATACGCAGTCCTCTGTGTGTGTGTATATATATATAGTCCCCAGTCTATATATGTTTTAGGCATCATTTAGGCTAAGGAAGGACATGGGTGTGCACAGCCATACTGTCAATACAGGTAACAGGCTATTTGAGAAATTCCAAATCTGTCTGGTTTTATTGTAGTTTGTGTCAACAGGAAGTCAAAAGACATCAGCACGACTGGAACACAGGCTGCCTTACTGGTGCTGCCTTGCTTCTCTAGCTACTGTGGATGCCATGGTGACCTAACTGACATCATCACTTTTAGCTACTGTGCAGTATGTAATGATGTTGCCTTGCTTGCTAGCTACTGGGAAACTTTTGTGCCTTCTGGATTTACTACAAAGAGTTACTGCTTCTGCTGCATTTTGGGTTGGGTCTTTTTGCTGAGCTACTGGCAGGATTCTGCTGTGGTCCAAATCTTGGGATTTCTTCTCAGCCAGATGCTTGTTTTACTGCAAAGTTTCCCCTCTATCTGAAATTTGGAGCTTCAGTGTTCGACTTGACATGAGTGCATCAGGATATTGTTGATGGATTGTCATGGTTTGGCCTCAGCCAGCAACAAAGAACCCCGCAGCTGCTCACGCAACTCCCACAGTCGTGGAAAAAGAAATCGTCAGGGCAAAACGTGTGGGTTAAAATAATGCAATTTAACAAAACAGCAAAAGGAAAGACAAAAACCGATTACAGTACCGCCGCAAAGCGCACCGACAGGACCCGCACCTCCGCAGCCCACCCCCGAGCCCCGCCTCTTATAGCCCGGGCATGGCTCACCTGGTATGGAATACCCGCGCCCTGCTGGTTCCTGGGGAAATTAACCCCATCCCTGCCGGAACCAGGACATGGATGTAACAGGAATATGTGCTTTATGAGGGATAGAGGGGATTTAGGAGTTTCAAAGGTACATAGAGGAGTTAGACATCCTTTTTTTTTTGTATTTCTGCAGGGAATGACGACTCTCAAATTCCTTGTGGCTTCTCTAAAGTCAAAGGAGTTCTACTATAACCATTTCTGGTACAGTAGGAACAGACCTTTCTGCTGTAATCTTTTTAACCCCAAAATTTCTGATTATTTAGCTCTCTGGACTGGAGATTTCACACAGCTTTAAAAAGCTGATGCTTCTTGTTTGAATGCTTTGCAGCAATGCTGCCAAATAGTCAACAGCCACATCAGGGTGAAGCAAGGAACCAAGACATGGCTTGAGAGAGCCACCTCTCTAGGACCTCAGTTATGACAGGGCATAATTCACTAGTTACTAACTCAGAGTTATACTCAGACTGTTTTTCCTTTTTAGGTACTTAGAGAAAGGAGAACAAGGGGGACAGATCAGAGGCTTTTCAAAAGCAGCACTTTCTGACAGAGCGATGGCCACACAATTACATAGTTTCCCCACTTACTAGATATTTTTCCTATTTAGTCTTTGATTTCATGTTAGAAACTTATACCTTATAAAAGAGACTGCATCTGTGCTTCATTAGACTGTAAATTCAGGGGAAGAGGGAGGGGTAGAGAAAAAATCTGAAGTGTTTCTCCAAACTTCTCTGGATTCTCCTAGTGGGACTGGCAAATGCAGAAGGCAAAAGACAGAAATGAAAGATTAACAAAGAATATCTCAAAGAAGGGACAAATGAACACATGAAGTATAAGCTCTACTTCAAAACACTGCTACAGTCCAAAATTACTCCTAAATTTTTGCTTTAGAGAGCATGTTTTTCATTTAAAAAATAAAAACTCTTTTATTAAATGCATAAATCATGTTTAAAAACACATAAAAACACAGAACAAAGACAAAAGACTAGGGCTGTTGATTAATAAACTAATTGTTCTTGTTACATGAAGACCATAATATACCCTAAGTATTCTCTTCTTCCTAGTTCAGTCCTCCAGCATAAGACTCCCTTCCAGAGACAAACCACATACTCCTACAATTTCTTTTTTTCTGTTCTGTCACATCTTCCCACTCGTCTGACTTTAGATTCTGACAACTGCTTCATGCCACATATCCTTGTGTGTCCTCCACCAGGATTCTTATTTGCCAAATGTCCTTTTTCTCCCTCCCAGTTGTTTCTTGGCCCAATTTTCTCAGTGGCTGCAGTGCCAGCTAACACTGCTTCTGTGTCCTCTTGCTCATTATGTATTTACTTTTTTCCATGTTCCCCTTGTGCTTCTCATTTTTTAAATTTAATATGGGGTTTATGAAATCACTAACACCACATGTCTTAACACATTACTCCTGAGAACAAGAATCATAGTTTGTTTTTATAAAATGTAACCATGATTAGTATGTTTAAAATTGACCAGTCACCTCCTTTTAATAATCTTTTCCAAATGCCCATGTCACTTACTGTCCAGTTCTAAAATAAGCAACATGACACTTGGGGAAAAAAAAAAAAAAAAAAGCTGATGTCCGCTCTAAAATAATAAGTCTGTTTTTATTTAGAATTTTAGATAAATTCAGCGAACAAATATATATGTAGCTTCTTCCAGTTATGTGAGAAATTTACTGTAATATGCAAGTACTGTCTGTCCTCTGCAGATATTGGCATCAAAGCTTCCTATGAAGCTCTCCACTATTGTGGAGCAACAGACAAAAAGCAGTACATTCTGGCTATACTATCGTCAGTGTCTCTGCCATGTAAATTCACTGTTAGTCCTTCTCCCACAGGAAGAACAATTTTTATTTTTTGTGTAGTTAACTATATGGGAAATGGCAGTTGCCTGATTTGTCCGATTCAACACACAGGAAGATTGGCAGTGTACATGGTCTATCATGTCCCTGTCTGACAACCCACTGGAATGAAAGTTTATCTTGTGCAAATAAAATCAGAAGAAAGTACGAATAAAAATGAATCAAAACGGCAAACAGGAGTGAACGTTGAAGCTAGGCTATAGGTACATGAATTTCATCCTCTAAAGCAAAATATCATTTTGCCTTCTCCAGTTCAGCCATGAAATCTACCAATTTTTATTTTTTAAAAAAGGGTCCTCTCTCCCCATGAATTAATCTACCCTCTCCTGCCAAAGGACATAATTCAGCCAGAGGTCTATCATCCATCCTGAATATTTGCTTACCCAAATGCAATACTCTGGGAATACTGGCCACAGAGAAGAGTCTAATTCAAAAAGTGCTCACCAGCTACAGTCTCTAAGATGCTTTGTGTCACTCCCTGAAAGTTCTGCTATAGTAAGTCAAATATCTGAAGCCGATTTCTCCTCCCCAACCCAAAGAAAAATGAAGAGAATCAGAAGAAAGACAGGTACTAACACCCAAAGATGGAGTAATGTTCACTCACTGCCAGACACCACCCTGAGCTTCTCTGATGCAAGAGTTTTCTAGATTACCACCAAAGCATGCGCAGGTCTCAATACCCATGGATATAAGGGCCTAAAAAAGAATAAGCAAGTACCTAAATATGAAGTTAGCCACATGTGGCAAAGTCTTCTTTTAAAAATGCTGTTTTGGCTCTTTAATCACTTAAAGGCATTGTACTCATGTGCTCTTGCACACAAGTAACGGTGAAGGCCTCTCTGAGCTCTACTCAGGGAACTGGCTGGTGAAAAGCTGGTTCAGCTGTCCCAACAGTAAACTGTTGTCACTGTAGTTAATGTGCAACTAAGGCATCTCTTTCCAGAAGCAAGAATAAATCCAGTGAAGTCTGTGGGGTTTCTGAGATGCTAAAGGCAGCCCTGCAGCTGGCTGTTGAACTCTACTGCCTGATGCAGCTATGACAAAGCCTAATCTTGGACTCAAGCTTCAACTAAGAGCAGTATAAAAATAGCAGGCTCTGTTTCCTATGGTCTTTTAAAAAGTGAAGTACTGGTCACTTCTGGGGATGAGGCTTAGGTAGTCTGATTTTTGCTCGGATCCACCGCAACAGTTCTGACGTTATGAAGTGTAAGCAGGAAGAAAAATTTAGTCCGGTGAGTCCACAGCTTTTCACCTTCTGACTTTAAACAGGAGTACAGAGCAGAGATATTATTTTCATTAACTCCAGCAATAAGTTGGCCTTCTGAGTCGAATCTAAGACTGCTATGAAAAGAATTAATTATTTTACCAAGCTCTCAGTTTTGAGGAATGAAGATTACATAATTCCAGCCTGGTCTTCTTAATTAATTTAATACAGAAATGTTATTTGCCCACGGTCTGTCTCCTATTGTCCAGTAATGTTACACAAACTAAAAAGTAATCAGCAAAAATAAAAGCTTATGTTCATTATCTAATTACCAAGAAAACTAAGCGGTGCAGTTTGGACTTTTCCCCTGTTAAGTTACATTGGCACCCAAAAGTTAATCTAGATATTTATTTAGGCTACTGCATTGTTTGGTATTTCCCTTTGCTGAAGCCACAAGGTAGAGGACAAGAGGGCACTGTGCCTCCTACCTGTAGACCCTGCCAGCTGGAGGAGATTCCTCCAAGTGGACAGAAAGACTCCCAGGGGAGCTCCTGCTGTTGCTCCAGGGAAAACCTCCTGCTAGTGTGACACCAGGACACTGGCATGACTTGGTCAGCAGGGAAACGGCCGCTCTTCTAGACTGGCAGACAGCTGCCCCAGCAGGCAAATAGATAGGAATGACCAGCACGTTTCTGCCCAAACCACTAATCCACTGAAACGCACGCCAACCTCTCCACTTGCACTGAGATGTTCATCTAATCCCTGCTGGGCCGGTGGATCCTTCCCACCCTCAGTGGGATTTAGATGAGGAGCCTTAGTGCAGTAGCAGCCCCTGAGACTTAAGCCATCACCTTTTGCTGAGGTGAGGTGGGTCTAAACGCAGGCATAGAGCTGAGAATTGTGAATTAGGTCCGATCCTGCACCCAGGAAACACCTCTTGCCTGCAGAATGGGCACTTGCACAGGGCTCTCAGCCATGATCTGCTCAAGAGCTGCCTGGAGGGACAGTCCCAGCACATCCAACCCACCCACTTGGGCAGAAACCACAGCACCGCCCGAGTAAACATTCTTTCCCCCAAACAAGGTTATCAGGAAAACATGGACATTTCTGGGTAGTTTATTTTCTTGATTTGCAGATTGCTCAATAAGAAAACATTTCTGATCCTACACAATTCGCGTTCCAAAAAAATTGAGGGGGGAAAAGAAGTATGGAAATAATGGCATAAAAACATTTATGCTACTAAGCCTCCAAAACAAATCTAAAACACATGTATTTTTTTGAAGTAATTTTTTTTCTACAAATTGGACCATATTCAAGTCATTGCTTAATTTTTGCCAAAACAGAAAAAATATGCCAAACACAGAGCTTTGATGAATGCGCAGGTGATGCAATTTCAAAAAGTCCGGGGACATTTAAGGGTGGAAAACAATTTATGATTTCACCTCTGAATGAGAACAGTCTGCTGTTTATTCAGACTCAATGCTTGAAAACAATACTAATCTGGCCTACAGAAAATGAGATAATTTTATTTATTTCAACAAAAGAACTGTTTATACCTAAACAAAGCTGTAACATTTTTCCTTTCATATTGACTGTGAAATATGAAAATATCCTGGTAGTAACCCCCCAAAATGATCTTTCTTGAGCCATTAAAACATTCTGCTGTTTGCTGGCTTTGTAGATTACTCTTCCATACATGATCTCCATATTACGGTAACGTTCCCATGTATGTGCAGAGAGCAGAATGTCAAAATGAAGATAGGCTCAGCAGACCTTAGAGCAGAGTTTTGTACTCAGAAAAAATGAAAAAGATATGAAGAAAACAAGAAGTTGCCTGTCTTTCTGTGGCCTCAGTGATCATCAGTTCCAACTTTCCTCCTTTTTGGTCAGCATATGGTAGAGCATGTGAAAATTAAGCCTGTCCTTCTCTGTGTTCCTATGACTTGTACGAACAGTGATGGATGTGGACACTGCCACTGTTTTCTCTACAGAGTAGGCAGAACATACTGTGGTTATTAGGAAGGATCATACACCCACACTGTGCCTAAGCTGTAGTCATGCCACCTTCCAAGTGAACAGGAGGAGGGTAGTTTGCTCTGCTACATTCTTCCGAGTTGTTCCCTTCATCAGCTACCATCTAGTTTTGCATCACTGAAAGGGAAACCTAAAGCTGTGAGGTAGTTGGTGTCATTTAAAGAAAACAGCATAGCCAGCAATTAACTCCTAATCATTTCTTCAAACTTCAGCAGTGTTACCTTCCCACACATCCAAATACAATGGCTAGATTAATCTGTCTTTACTCTCACTGAACTCATATAGCTCCAGATTTAATGATCTCTGTATTTTCAGATTTAGTATCTAAACTGGCTCCTGCTGTTTCACCATGGGGTGTTGAAGCTTGTCCTTCTTCCGCCATTCCTAGTGTGCCTCCGCTCTTGTCCCCACAGCAGCTCCACCTTTGTGGACCATTTGCCAGATTTCCCACAGACGTGCTTTCAAGGCAACCCTACATGTAGCCTGCCGGCTGCTTCCAAGCCTCTTCTTGGGAACATATGGTATCTTGGGCCACGTGCACGATACTTTGCACTTATTTTATCTTCTTAGCTACTTCTGTTTATACAAGATTAAGTTCAAGTATATCCCCCGTGGGTTTCTCTGTACAAGGAATGCCTGTGTTTACTTCTTTCTGCCCATATTGTCGCATTCGGCTCTATGCCAGTTATCTGAGAATCATAACACTAGAAAGACATCCCAGGTCAGCAGATCTTGGCCTCTGAGACTACTGTCAACATGTTTACATCTTTATATTCTTTAATGTGATTATGTAAGAGGATAAGGAAGAAAAGCCTAAGAATGCCTGTACTCCAAACCGAGCTGAGACAATATTCTTAACCTCAAAGTGCTGAAATTGAACAGTTTTAAGTGGGCTCAAGAACATATCAGATACTTGAGAACGCAGATACGGAGAGAGCACTTTAAGAATACTCTCCTGCCAGCTTTCCCGGAATAATTTCTTCAAACAGCACAGAGGAGTCTGAGGTAACAGGACTGAAAAAGAGTTCATTTAGTCTATTGCTATAGGATCATCAGCTATACCTAAACTGTACTTAAACCAAGAAGGATGTGGAAGGTTCTGGAAGCTCATGGCAAACATTAAATCTGATACTTTTCTGTTTGAGGCTTTGACCCAAGAGCTCACCTGTTGATGGGCCCAAAGTGTGTATATCTGAGTTTTAAGAGCCCAGAGCTTCTTTGGCTTAACATTGATCGAATACAGTGATCTCCTGGATCTGTTAGTTTCCACAGCAGTTAACCCAGGTGTTCCCTGACAAAAGGTCTCAAGGCGGTTAATGTTTCCTCTTCACTTTGAGGGGAAGGAGGAGAATGAAGAGGTTGGTGATAGGGAGATGGAAGGAGATTTAGTTTTGTACTGCAAGAGAGCTGATGACCAGCTGGATACCTCTGTGTTTGCAATTGTGCATCTAGCAGTTTAGAAGGAATTTAATTTTCATAGTGCCCAGCACCAGAGCAGCTGGGATCCTGTTTACAAAATTAGCCACCCTAAAAGGGGACATCAAGCAGCCGTTTCTGCCTGAAGAAACGCTCGCTACCATCTTGTCATTTTTTCAGACAAAATGACTAAGTAAAACAAATCAAGAAAATAACCAGCCTTAAACTGAACAAATAGCCTAGCATTGCACCCCAGACACTACCTCCAGCAGACTGTCAGGAAGAAAAACATTTACAAGCAGAGCCACTTGGCTGAGAAAGTCATGCAGCCAGGCTTGAAGGTTCATCATCCCCACAAAACCTACTCTGCCCTCATGGTGGGGTGGAGCAGCAGAGAGGGACCTTCAGAAAACCAGGCTGAAGAGATTAGTTAAGAGTGTAAAAATAGACCAGGTGCTGCAAGTTTTAGCTAAAATGTAAGACTAGTGTTACAGCAACTCAACTCACTTGGGAAGAGACTTTGCATCACATGTGCCTCCTGAGACACAGGAGCTGCTAGCAGAACAGAGCACAGTAGATAAATGGCTGAGATGGACGCTGTGAAGTTGCCATTAAAAAGCCACAGTTTAGCGCGCAGGCAGGCACAGAAAATAAAAGGCTGCAGTGCAGTCCAGGAGAATTTATTTCTCCTGTAGGATAAAAAAATGATTTAAAGACTTCAGCCACTTTTTCATTATTAATTACTGCCAATTATTCCATTTTAAAACATATGTTAACCATTGATGCCATGTCTTTTGCTGATTAAGTAATGGCCATCCTTGGACTCTTGAAGTAACACTGTGCAGAATTCAGTGGGCTTGGTTGTCTGATTTATATGATTTTACCATCATCATTCCTTTGATTGCATGATCTTCAAACAAATGAAGAGTTTCCAAAATGGGTTTGCATATACTTCCTATATGACTACATGTGTAAATCCACCACACAATGATGGATTCCTTCTCCAAAGATACTTCTGCAAATTAAATTTTACTCAGAAAATGCTTGCAATAAAGAGAGAAAAGGGAATGAATGAGTGACATTTGCACCTTTTGAGTCAAATAAATATTTATAAGTAATGTTCACTCAGCTCTGCCCAGCCACATCCCCATTTCATTGAAAGGCTTCCACGTTCTCCTGGTGCCAACAAGTCCTTTCTGCAGTTCTCCAAGTGCTTCTCCTGTTTATTTCACATACAGTTTCTGTCTCTTTCAGATTGAATAAAGCCTGCTCAGTTTTATCCTCTTGGCCAGTCCCTTTCCCTAGACCTTGTTTATATCCCAGATGGCATGTTATCGTGATGGAAGTGTCTCCTGTTCTCCTTCAGAAGAATCTCTGTAGACATTTCTGGCTAGATATTCAGCATAATAAGTAACTTCTGCATACAAACCAGTCTTAGTAAAACTATCACAATGCAACTTTAATGAAAAGTGATAGAAATAAAATGTAAACATATGAATAAATATAAGTCTTTTCTAGATAACTTGATTCAAAAATCACTACATAAGGCTTCTCTTGAAACAGAAGGACAAACTATCCTCTAAAAGGAGGAGTTTGAGGTAACATCTGAGCTCTGCTGTCCCAGTGTAGCTACAAAAAGCCGCTGTAGAATGTGGTTAAATATAAAGTCTGGTACATACAGTTGTATCTGTTGTAGAGGAAAGATAAAGGGAACCCCTACCTCTGTGCAACTGCTATGTTGCAACACTCATCAGCCTCTGAAGCCAATCAGTCTGTAGCCAAGAAAAAATACTTTCCTGATTTGTTACTTTTGTTGTGTTTGTCTTTCCTACCTCATTTAAAATCATTGCCTTTAGAAACAAACTTGTAAATATTTACAAGATGAATCATACTAAACAGCAAAGGAGATTAGATAAATGCTTTGGTACTAAAACAATGTGTTTCACGTAGCCTGATTGTATAATTCAATTTTATATTAAAGGGGAGATATGTAAATACAAATGGTGAAATGTGACCCAGTTTTACAAGGTCATATTTCAAACAATACAGATGAAATCCAAATGAAGTTCTAGTTGCTATGTTTACTGTGGTGAAACTAAATTTCATAAATATGTTAGCACCTGGAGATATTTGGTGATTTCTGAATAAGAACGTTAAAACATTCATAAATCAAAATGTTTGAGTGTGGACAAAAAGTGTGCATTTGGCTTTTGGGGGCTTTTGCTACTGAGTTTTATTTTGTTTGATCATTCCTAACACCTACTTCTTTTCACATAAACACATGTAAAACTTGTGTTAACTATTAAGAAAAAACAGTGCTCCTTTTTGTTTCTTAATGGTTTATCAATACTGCAGTAATAACGAAAACCATAAGAAACAAGGCTGCGCCACATTTGTAGGTAATTAGGCTGTGGTTTATTTCTGTATGAACCGCATTTGCAATTTATTGAAAAGCAATGTGGTTTATAAACAAAAATTACTCACATTGTTTGCCATCATAAAAAGACTATCTATCGTAACACCAGAACAAAGACGTGCAGACCACTTGGCTCATTAAAAAAGCATTGACATTGAAAGTATATCATTTCTAGAGAGAGCTGAAAGATAAGTGGAAAACAGGAAGAGTTTCTCCTGTGCAAAACACTTAGTACAGCTACAGAGATTACATATTTTATGTAAAAAAAAGGTGCAATGTTCCTTGCGCTAAATCACATCAGATGTTATCACAGATAAATCATTTTCTGGAGGACAATAAAAGGACAGAGGAGCCTGACGAAATTGTAATCTGTAGAATATCCAGCTTAGTGTAACACAAAGTCTAAATGGTTCCTTGCCTGTGGAAATAGCAAAAAAAAAGGGGGACAGGCACAGGTCACCTGCCTGTGCAGAGGACATCCAGCAGCTGCCCGACAAAGATAAGAACGTGATGAGCTGCACAGGAAAGTAGGCATGAAACCTCTCAAGCCTCGTACAACAGCCACTCCAGACTGCAGACCCTAACTTTTTCCAGAAATACAGTCTACTTCTTTGTTGGTAATTCTCAGAGAAAAATGATCCTTGTCTCACCTCATTCATCCTAAAAACAATTTATTTCCTAAAGTCATGCAGCTATTGGTTGAGCTATTTCAAATCAAGTACAATCATGAAGGTCAAAAGAATGGATTCAGACTGACTTGAAAGATTCCACGCCTGTGATATCAGCTGACGTACAATACTACTCTGACACTGCTATTGTTGTTGCTGTTGTTGTTGTTATTGTTATAGACCTGGATGAAATTATATTTTATCACCATTCACAAGGCCATGCTCTGATCCAATGCCATTGGCAGCTGCCTAACAAGACTGCTGTGATCATGTAAACAAAACTCAAAATGAAATAAAAATTAATTTGCAGCTAAATGCTAATGTCAAGGAAGGCAGTCCCAACAGAGAGTGTGAATGAACTGGACATAGGAGAAGTAGTGACAACTCAAGAACAGGCTCAAATTTTCTCTCCTGCCTGAGGCCTTCTGTGTATGGGAACACTACAGTTGGGTCCTGCCAGTACCTTCTAACAGGTTTTTACTAAAAATGACTTGCTTGTCTGATGCCAACATCCAAGTACAAGTTTAGGCACCTAAACAAGTGCTAAAATCCCACCTTTCTGGTGTTTTTAACATAAATCCAACTGCAGTTCAGACCACAGTTTTATCAGAAGTCAGAGGGGGTGAAGGGCCTCCTCTTTGGAGAATTGTGTGGTTCAGCCCCTAAAGGAGTGACAAACTTTCTGGAAGAATCCAGCTGTCCCTGCAGACTAAGAGGGAAATTGTGGTAACAAGGCTCCAGGCTTAGTCATGTCCCCATGATATGAAAGTCTACATCTTTTTCCTCAGCTGTAACATGGGAGTAGTCACATATTTATTGTATTTCATTGGACTTTTGTGAGGGAATTAGTTTAGGTCACTTTTCAGAACACTCAGTATTTATTAACTTTGTTCCCACCAGCAGGTATTAATTACTATTTAATTTTGTAAATAATTTGTAGAGTTGTCTTTCAGATGCACTTAAGGTTTTCCAAAGAAAGAAGCCTGTTAGTAGCTTCAGAAATGTCTCACTAAGCCTAGAGTTATTTGTGTCTGTCAGCTTCTCCAAGTTGGAAATGGAAGAGTTGCATTAAACATCCCTATTAACTTTCCAACATGTTACTCAAAGCAATTCCTCTGTCTTTGATTAGTTAGAAGTACATCTGCAAAGTTGAGTTTACAACATGCCACATAATCTCAAATGCAGATATTATTCTGTCATCTGGACCATACGTGTTAGTGTCAACAACAGTGATAAACAATACAAGACACAGCTCACATAAACATTTCAGAAATCATAAGCTTAATCATTGTTCACAAGTTGGACCAAGCTATGACTAACCTCTTCAGCACTATAAGCCCTTGGCTTACTGGCTTGGAAATATATCCAGAAGAAAGTGTATCCAAAACCTGAACCTAGAGATGAAAGGGAATTCATGTGGCATAACAATGATGTGAACAGCGATAAACAACTTTAAAAGTTGGTCAACTATGAAACTGAAGTTGTGTTGAATTGCAAGCCTTGCTGAATGGCAATCTCCACTAGCACTTCAAACACTATTGCTCTTACAGGATAAGATCATTTCTTAATTCATTTTATTAGCTACTTCTTTTCCAGTCCATTGGAGTCTGTTGGACTGTCAATGCCACTGTCCCTCTAACCTTCAGCTTCCCCAAAGTATTCCAGCAGCAGCATCAGTGGGTAAAATTGATTACAAGTTGAACTTGGGGGAAAGAAAAACTGAAGCAGTGATAAATAGAAAAATTTTGCAGAAAGCAGAGCCCAGAAAATGCCTGTAAAGCTGGTCTGTACACACAAATGTGAGGTTTTCACAGACAAGTGTCAGTGTGACTCACGGCAGCATGAGTCGAGCCAGAGCACTTCCAGCTCCGGAGGCCAGGTGGATTCTCAGTGCGTTCCTACATGTGCCACCTCCCCTGGTCCATGATTTCTAGGCATAAAGACTTGGATGCATTGAAAAGGGAAGAACCACAGCACGTTCTCTGGTCTGACAGCAGTCTAGACATGTCCGTTGACTATTCTTGGGTTTTTTGTGAAATAGGGGAAGTAAGAGGATGTTCCAGTGTTCCAGGTAATAAAATGAACTAATGAAAATTGTTTTCTCCTTATTTCCACACGTAGACGTTAGGTCAGAGATGACTAAATTCTAATATTGCAGGTCCAGCCTGTGTGAAAGTGAAAAGATTCTTACATGGTATTTTAGACAAAGCCGATGCCAAGCAGGTATTTCTGTAGCCTCATTCCTCAGTCACAAGTGTGACAGTCAGCAGAGAGCTATACTCTGTTAGTACCATATGTAACACTGCAGGTACTTGAAGCAATCATCTACTAGAAATAGCTGTCAGTATTTGGAAAGGCAGGGAAGAAACAACTCTTAGGAAAGACAGAACAAAAAACTATCTTTTTAGACTACTGGATACTAGTAAGCACCCCCATTTCCTCCTTTGGGAGTGAAATAAAAGTCATTGACTCAGGGAAGCTAGGAATTATTGCTGGTAGAGAAAATTCTGCCTGGTTTTCCTTAAGAAAGTAGCAAGTAAGTAACTGCCAGAAGAATGTCTGTTTGTAATCTATGTCCTGAGTCCTGAAATTCAGTCCTAAAAGACCCCGCTAGTGTAAGGAGGAAAATGTAGCCCTCAATTGTTATTTGATCCCTGAACCAGTGAGGGTGCAAATGGCCTCCAAAATCCCTCAGATGGGCTGATATTTTGCGCCAGTATCCAGGCATTAGTAGATGAGCACATTTTCCCCAGGTAATTTGTTAATGCACATCTCTCATTGCTTTGAGAGCCACTAAATAGAAAAGCCAAAAAACAAGACCTAAATCGTGTGTCGTATGCCGACTTAGATTTCAGTAATCATGTTTTAGTAACCTAACAGAAAGTCATTGTGCATGGGTGCTATACTTAAGACATTCCTTCCACAGTCTGTTCTGACTGATACTCTTGTTATGCCTCTGCTAAACTTTCAGTTAGACTCAGGGTTATCAAAGATTTGTTATTTTAAGGAGCTAAGTAGTAATCTATATAAACCAGCAGAAGCAACGAAGTGTTTTTAGTGGCTGGAGTCAGAAAAGAACATCGCAGGGCCTCATTCAGGTCAAGATAACAATACCGCATAACTCAAGTTGAACTCCTAAGTACTTCTAGTTATAAAGCTACTGCTTAAAACAGGAAAGACACTGAGAATACTGGAAGTTTATTAAAATAATCGAAACTGTACAACCAGTTATCAAACTGATAATTGTGTGTGTTTGCTGCAAAGGGGAAAAAAATGACTGTTGTCAGTTCTGCCACCTTCTCATGCAGAGTCCAGAGCAACTCCTGTTTTGCGGATTTCTGAAACAACTGCTACTTAACATTGTTAGCACAGAAGTTTCCAAGAGCAAAAGAGTTCTTGAGATGTTTTAATACCTTCTCAGACAAGAAGAAATGCAGTAGAATGCCTTTGACCACATCTGCTACAAAGCATAGCCATGACAGTGAAATACACCAAGCAAGAAAAAAACCTCACCATTGCATTTGACTTTGTTGACTGCCTTTCCTATGAATGTGAGAGAGCGTACTTGAAAAAAAAAATACCACTTTTTTCCCTGATTAAAAAGCAGAGGTTTCAATTCATCTTCAAATAGTTGCAAGAAATTAACTCAAGCGAGACATTTTCTTGGGTATGTACATCCAGGATTAAGTGTCCTCTTCTTTCCTCACCAAAAATCACAAGCCTCCAGAATCTGGATGACTGGGAGCATCAGATGGTTATGATAAAGGTAAGAAATTAAAATAATTTCTCCGAAACTGCTGTCTATTTTGAGATTAAAGCCAAAAATCACCAACCTGTGAAGTCAACCGTAAAAAGCAATCATCACTAGTCAACACAAAATCATTGTCCACATGTTTTCTGAAGCAAGATGGCTCATCACAACTATTTTATCATAAGGCTGTAATAAAAGATTATAGATGGCATGTTTCTATGATAGACAAGGGATATTACAGAGACAGATTGCTCTAAACAATATATGTTAGTGGAACTGTTTGCTAATTCTTCCAAGGTAAGATGATTTTTGAGCTTTTGATCCCAATTAAAATTGGGGGGGAGGAGGGGGGTCTGGCCTTTTTTACAGAAAAGATGTGTTAGAATACGCCCAGTATTTTGGGTGTACACCAAAGAAGGACTATGTAAATAAAATGTTTTACACTGGTGTAACTTCATGGATTTGAACGGAATTAGTCCTTATATATACAGTAGACTTGAGTGGAATTACTATTTATTTACATGTACCACTTGTTTGGAACAAAGACACAAACTTCTGCACGTGATGGAAATATATTTGCTTCAAAAACACCACACAGTTTCTCTGATTAAAAACATCTACTTTAACTTCTATTACTATAATGCGTAGGAGTCCCAGCCATGGACCAAAGCCCCATTTTGCTGGGAACTGTATGGTCCTTTAACAAGAAAGCAATCCCTGTCCCTGCAGTGTGACACTAGAGGAAGAAACGAAAGAAGAAATTTAAACACATACGAATGGCAAGACGCAGTATATCAGTGTCAGTATATCAGCAGCCCAAACATCACGAGGGCTATGTTCCACTTCTTGTTTGGCTGTTTTCCCTTTTCTTGGTATCATAACAAAGCAGAATTTTAAGGTGTATGTATACATTATCTACTCAGAGAAAACATGTAAATTAAGGCAACAGTTGGTTGGCATTACTGAGTTACCCACATTTGTATCATATCACTTCAAAAATGTCTTGTCAAAAGAGTACCAAGGATAAATAATATCATTTCCAAGAAAGCAATTTATATGGTTGATGATGGAGTGTGGTTTGAACACAGTGATTTAGATTCATGAACAAAGAAAGACCAAACTAAATTTCCATGCCATTAACACATGAAGGTTAAAATAAGCAGAAGCCTGTGTTTTAAAGCAATACACCTGAACTTATAAGACTCATGAGAAAATAAAAAGATAATATATAAATAATACTGTCTCAAGTTTTTAAAGGGCATTTCAGAAAATTGTAAGACCTTGAAAATATTTAGAAATAAATGTTCATTTACAATCATTTCACTTTGATTTGCATCAGTTATAAAGTATTTTAGTTTTCGTATGAATACTACGAGTTGCATGCAGGTGATGTGACTCATGCTGATAGCATGGGAAGGTTTTAATATTCATTTCAATGTGCCTTATTTTCTAATCATCAAGGTTCAGCACTGAATGGAATCAAAACAGCATATAGAGTTATTGATTCATTGACCTATTTAAATCTTAAGCAGTTCTGACATCTTCACATCTGATTACAGACTTGTTTTAACAATTTGTTCTCACTTACAACTACCCATCACCAGATTATCTATGTGCTGCAGTCTCTATGTAACTTCTTTGGCCAAATATTTTCTTGAAGAAAGTTTACAATTTTGACAAGCCCTTGAAAATATTTATGCATGAAAGCTACTGCTCATTCTCACCAAATCATTCATTATTGTCACTGTCATGTCCCCAAATAAATAACTGAATCCTTACTAACCTTTAGAGGAAAAAAAAAATTATTTCAAATCAAAGCAACTGACTATGTCCACACAGGTCTGGTATGAAAGTCTGTCATGCATGTTTCTTGTTGCCTGCTCCATCATCAAAGACCTATCTTGTATAACCCAGTAGCTGATGTGGGGAAGGGAATTTCAAACCACGTGAGATGTATCTGCAACAGCTCGTAAGGATAGGTCATTTCCAAACACTCTGATTATGTAAAAAAAAAATCATTTTCAATGAGTGTTAGGTCATCTACTGTAGTTTGACTCCTTTGTTACATATTTTTCTTGCCTAGTCCTGGACACAGAAGAAAAGCAGATGGTTGCAAACATAATCTGTCACCACAAATTCATGTTTCATGAACAACAGTTACAATTTGCTCATAACTGGTTCTGGGTAAAATACTAAAAATATCTTGTTGGGCCTAACTTGCCTCTAGCTGAGAATATTTGCAAAAGTGATGTTGTGAATTAATTTTATTAATTTTCAGAAAAGGTAATAGGTGTTAGATACCAAAGTACTAAAAAACACACCAAATTTCTGTCAAAATTACTCAAAGTAACACAAGTAACTTTTTCTTGATCTCCAGTGTTCACCAGCTTGGATAGCATTATCAGTTGGCTCATCTGTTTAAATGCACAGACAATTTAAATCACGATACCATTAAAAAATCAGAGTAGAACAAAAAGTCTGCCCGTAAACAGAACTGCCATCAGTTTCTGATCGCTTCCATCTTCTGCTCGATGGCAAAGTGGAGTTGAAAACTCAGCATGACTGGCAGGCTAACAAGCACGGGCTTTAGCAAAGCAAGGGCAGGAGAAGGAAGTCTCCCAACAGAGCACCTGGCACAAAGATCTTTTTGCTAATGAAGTCTTTCCTTCATGCTGACCCAATATCATCTTGAACATTTCCTTTCTTTTTACATCAGGTGGAGAGTGAAATGCAATTGCCAAAGTGGAGGCGGTTACACAGAAAACTGAACCTTTGAAACCAGGCTATCACACTTACAAAAAAAAAAAAGTAAGGAAAAATAAAAAATGTTGGAAAACTTTCTTTTGATATTTTCCTTAAAAATTATGGTTCCTCTGTTCAAAATGCAGAATAGCTTCTCTGTTTTGATAATTGTAAGCAGAAAAGTCACAGAATCAAATGCAGGCTGGAAAGAACATCAGGAAGTGCCCAGTGCAACAACCTGCTCAAAGAAGCGTCACTGGGGAGGCCTGGTCTTGAAAAGCTCCAAGTATGCAAGACTACACATCCTCTCTAGGCAACCTGCTCCACTCTGGGCTGTCCCCACATAGAAAATATTCTCCCTTTATACCCAGCTTGAACTTCTCTCGTTCTAACTTATGCTGCTTGTCTCCTGTCCTGCCACTGCACACTGTTGCAGAGATTCTGGTCTTGTCTTCTCAATAACCTGCATATAAGCCAGGGAAGGCTGCTCTGAGCCTTATCCAAGTTGAAGCAGCCCCATCTTTCTTCACAGGGCAGGTACTCCAGCCTCTGCGAATCCTGGTGGCCCTCTGCTGGGCTCACTCCAGTTTGGCAATGTCTGCCTAGGCTTGGGGAGACCAAACCGGAGGATGCAGTGTCCAGGTGTGGTCCAAGACATGTCGAGAGGAATAATCACTTCCCTCCATCTCCTGGCTGTGCCCTTTCTCATACAGCACTGGTGCTGGCCTTTACTGCTGCCAGCCCCACAGGTGGCCCAGTTCTGTGCAGCTCACTGTCTCTCCCAAAACCCCAGGGACTTATCCACACAGGGGCTGCCCAGGCAGCCAGTACTCAGCCTGGACTGTTCCAAAGGGTAGAGGCTGTGCCTTCCCAGGTAATGACTGGTAATGCAAACTTTACATTTTACTCCTGATACACCTATGTTTTTTCCTGAGTATAACAAAAAAATGTGGATTATACTGCCCTTAAAAACCTGCAAGACTTCTTTATCTCCTTTGTCTTTCAGAGATGTCTCGTGGGATCCCACCCACCAGTCTTCTGAATGAGATGAAATCTGCTACTCACTTTCCTCTCTCCCTTCAGGTTCAAGACCTCAATGAACCTCAGGTTCATTGTTGCTATAGCCAAGACTGACACTGATTATCATGTTCCCATCCATATCTTCTCTGTTATTGAATAGGAGACCCAACTGTGCCTTACCCTTGGTTGGCCAATCTATTCTTTTTATCAAGAAGTTACCCTTTACACCCTCCAGAATTCTTCTCAACTGTTTGCATCCTTCCATGTTACCCCTTCAGCAGATGTTAGGGAAGTTAATGTTCTCTGCAGTAAACAAGCTTTGTGATGTAGAGACTTCCTCCAGTTGTTTAGATAAGATTTTGTTTACTTCCTCACCCAGGTTGGGTAGAACCACAGAATGCAAGAAAATGCTCTAAAATTACAGAAACGTTTTGATTGATAACATTATTTTTTTTCTGACTGGCTTTGTATGCTTTTTAGATTTCACCCTTTCATCTTAATTCAGATCAACAAGTTTATTTTAAAATTTTGAGTTATGTCCTACGTCAACAAAAAAAAAAACCAATTAAGTAAACAAAAGCCCAACAGCCATTCTCCTTTGTTTTCTCAACATATCTTGAAGAGCAGACTCCAGAACAGTTCCCTGACAAGAACTGAAATAAGCCATGGAAAGAGCCAGTGAAGAAAGTCTGAGAAATTGGACTCATGTCCTGACAGTAGCTTCGTTTTTTTTCTCCTATGGATACTTTTCCTCAGGGTTAATTACCTTTCCTGCATCACACTGCTCTTTGCTACATAAACAACAGGTTTACACTCTTTGTAACCTCAACTGATTTTTACTTTCTAAAGGTCAATGAAACATTAGTAAATGTCTCCTACATATTTTCCTTGCCTGGATTTCTGTTTCGTAGTCAGTATATTGCGGAGAATAAATTGCAGAGAATTGCCTAAAAGAGGACTCAGAGAGGGCTGTCAAGAAAATCTGGCCACAAGAGAAGAAACAACCAAACAGGCCACGTCTGTTCTACTTATTGGACTCTGTTCTGCAGCTGGCAAAACATTAGAAAATAAATGCTGTTTCCTGATATTTTAATTTCCCATTGGAGTTTACTATGGTAAACTTTGCTTTTGGGTAAGATATGTTTTGAAGATTTATTTGCTTTGTATAGCCAGAATAAAAAATTGTTAGGAAACAACCCTCACACATGCTAATTGGGAAAGTTTCCCTTTCTCTGTGTTCAGATGACCTGGGAAGTCCTGTCATCACTGTTGGGAAGAAACTGTCCATGCTCAGAAAGACACATTTACTGGATACATTGCCACTAACCCTCATACTGAACTTTAGAGAACCAAATCAACCGTCACATACTGATAGAAACATTGATATGAATTGAAACGAAGTCTGTATGAATAATACGAGACAGATGTTTGTTCACTCTTACCCAACTAATCCTAGCCATCACAACAGCATGTGGCAAACACCTGCTAAGGCCTGGCTGTGTCTTGGATGTGCTCCTACTCACTGAAGGAAATTTCTTGTAGCATCCTGTGGTAAACTAAAAAGCATAAAAAGCTTCAAATGACAAGATATGTGTCTCAAATTACATAGAGAACTTGTCTCTTCCAGTCACAAGCTCCCAGGTTTTATCTTTAAATACCCACTGAAGACTCAAGCAGTGTTAAACATTTTTCAAAAGCAAACTTCCTTCATACACAGAAGGACTGAAGGAGCGTTTTTCTTCAAGACAGCCATCACACAAGAGTGTCAAGGAACGAGGTCTTACCATAGGGTAAGACCTCCATCACACTACAACTGAGCTGCAGGATAGTAAAGAAGGTCAGAGCTTTGAAGCCAATTGAAGTTATAACAACGCCCCTCCCTCTCACTCCCTCCCCTTCAACAGTAGCCCTTCAGCCTTTTCTTCCCATTGTCCTTTCAGACATTTCTGTAAACACTGACAAAATTCATATCGTTCTGAGTTTACGTGTCACAGGCTCATTTCGTCCACTGAGAACATGTGAGCAGCCATTACTTCATCAAAATATGGGTGGGGTGAGAGGATTTTTGGACTGACTGCAAATAAGTGACAAGTTAGCAATGCACAATGCCCCAAATGGAAACAATCCCATCCCCAAATAGCACATTCTGTAGAACAGATTAACTATTAACTAATAGATTACAGTTGTCTAGGAAGTAGGGAAAAAATAATCGAGCAAGACAGAGTGTGTAAGAGAAAATACCAGCCTGTTCCGCACTGAGATGTGTTGGGAGTCACCTCTGCTAAGAGGCCTGTGATGTCTCTGCATGACTTTCCAAGGGCTGACTAATAATGTCTCCTAAATGTTCATCCGTTTCACTGGCAAGTCCTGAAGTTTTTATGTTCAAACATTTCTAACGGCACTACACTTCATGTACTCCAGTTGATCCTGTAATCAGATAATTTCCTGCATTTTCCATTCTAGTCCTACAAAAAAAAAAAAAAAAAGAAATAAACTAGCACGTGGGAGGAAATTAGATGCATAAAGAGAAAGCAGAAGTGCTTGTTTTGCAAATAGTAATGCAAACATCGGAGAACTTGATTTTCCTACGAAATACGATTTTTACATAAATTAAACTGCATGTTCTTCAGTGAAGTTTTTTCCAATTTAAATGCACAGGAAAGAAGAGTCAGACTATCACTCACCGTTTATCCCGTGATCTCCAAATATCTCTTTATATACTTGATTTATTGAAGAATAAGCTCAAGCACAAAGTAAACTAATAATATGTCCAAACAAGGAACACACTTCCATATATATAACAAGCCATGCAAGACAAAGACTTGATACAACTATACAGCTATTTTTTCACAACGCAAACAATAGAGAATGCTCTTCACATCCAAATATTTTTCAAATTCTATGCTGAGATTGTCACTTTTCTGTATATGTTGGCCTAACTAAACGTCTTGCCCATTCTTTAGCATATATTTACCAAAGGCTTGTAATGAGGAGAAATGGCACTATCTCCCTTTTACAGATGGGAATCTTGGCAGAGACAGTAGGAAAAAATATGTACCGTGCCCTTTCTATGGCCTTGGATGAGATCTGGAGTTCATACAGTAAACCACTATTCCCTGCTCCTGAGACAAGGTGGCCTCTTCTACCCAGCCTATTAGGAACAGCCCCTGATTACCGGGGTACCAAACACATAATTGATGCAATTGCATTCAGTATGATAAAGAAAAGATTGTCTTGAGACCACTAAAATTTAGCTATTTGTTACAGATATTCTGCCACAAAAGGCTTATTTTGCAAACCCGGAAAATTTTGGAAAACAGTTAAACAGAAAAACATGAGTTAGCATCACAATGCTTGAAAGACTAACTTTCTATAAAGGAAGAAGGATCCTTTTTCACAAAGAAAAGCACATATTTGTCTAAAATCCTCTCAGTATAACAGTATGCTGAAAACAGTAAAAAGAAGTCAAAAGAATAAATAGCTAGCCATGAGTACATAGTAGGTCTTAGAGGCTCAGGAGAAATATTATAAACGTTTCTGTCTGGAGTAATGTGGATAATGAGGAGAATTGGTGGGATGTTATTTAATGTTGCAGTTCAAAAATATAACAACAGTTTAGCTCTTTAGCAGATGCAAATGATAAAGTAATTATTAAGGATGAAGAAGAATCAACAAATGCAAATCCAGACAATAAATCTGTTCCGTATTTGCAAGAAAATGGGTTTATACACTTACATCACATCAGATTGACAGCGGACTTTCTAAAAGTAACAAGGGGAAGTGTCAAACAGAATGTCTATTTGAAATATGTATCTTAAAAGCCATAGGCCTGAATAATTTGGGCCTGAGTGTCCTAGGAGTGCTGGTTCAGGTGTTCAGAGCCAGAAAGAGTG
>NW_009646851.1:274534-278245 GCF_000708025.1 Charadrius vociferus | reverse complement strand
CAGTATTAGAAAGAATGTGCTGTATAATTGAACTAGGCCAATTAGAATGACTCCTAGCTCAAATAAAATCACATCAGTTCAAAATTATTTCAAGTTATTTCAAAGTTTCAAATTTTGTTTGTTTCAAATCTACTGCCTCCCTAGGGCCTGGGTTAAAGATATGATAAGAAAATTTCTACCCTGGTATGGCCCTCAGATTATTATCCATTATTGGTTTTTCATGTAGGCAGCGATGAAGTAGCAATAGGAAGTCCAAAGGCAAGCAAGAGAGACTTCGGGGCCTTGGGACAACAGTTTAAGGGATCAGGAGCACAAGTAGTGTTCTCCTCTGTCATTCCAGGTGCAGAGAATGGTAAGGGAAGAAACAGCAAGACCCAGCAGATCAATACTGGGCTCTGAGACTAGTGTCACTGGCAGAATTTGATTTTTTTTTGACCATAGCTTGGTCTACATGACACCAGGCCTGCTGGCGAAAGACGGGGTACACCTGTCTCAAAGGTGGAAAAGGATCTTTGTTCAGGAGTTAACAGGGCTCACTGAAAGATGTTTAAACCAGAATTTAACTGGGAAAGGGATAAAACCAGGCTCAATAGAGATAAGCTTGAGCATGGCATGCCAATATTTGAGGCACAGTGTGCTAGCAAAGTCCTTCGGAAAAGACGGGGTACACCTGTCTCAAAGGTGGAAAAGGATCTTTGTTCAGGAGTTAACAGGGCTCACTGAAAGATGTTTAAACCAGAATTTAACTGGGAAAGGGATAAAACCAGGCTCAATAGAGATAAGCTTGAGCATGGCATGCCAATATTTGAGGCACAGTGTGCTAGCAAAGTCCTTCGGACTGTTCCACAATGTGCTGAGTACACGTGAGCATGCTTTAAATGTCTCTGTACTAATGCACACAGCACTTTAGCCATCTCAGTGGAGGTAAGGGATGGAGATCCATGCGGCAGCAAGGGCAAAAGAATCAGGATCACAGAATGGTCACAGAATTACAGGGATAGGGGTTGGAAGGGACCTCTGGAGATCATCTAGTCCACCCCCTCTGCCAAAGCAGGTTCACCAAGAGCAGGTTGCACAGGAACACATCCAGGTGGGTTTTGAATATCTCCTGAGAAGGAGACTCCAAACTCTCTCTGGGCAGCCTGTGCCAGTGCTCTGTCACCCTCAAAGTAAAGAAGATCTTCCTCATGTTCAGACAGAATTTCCTGTGTTCCAGTTTGTGCCTGTTGCCCCTTGTCCTGTCGCTGGGCACCTCTGAAAAGAGTCTGGCCCCATCCTCTTGACACCCGCCCTTTAGATATTTATAAGCATTAATGATATCCCCTCTCAGCCATCTCTTCCCCAGGCTAAACAGACCCAGGTGTCTCAGTCTTTCCTCATAAGAAAGGTGCTCCAGTCCCTTGATCATCTTTGTAGCCCTCTGCTGAACTCTCTCCAGTAGTTCCCTGTCCTTCTTGAACTGGGGAGCCCAGAACTGGACACAGTACTCCAGATGCGGCCTCCCCAGGGCAGAGTAGAGGGGGAGGATAACCTCCCTTGACCTACTGGCCACACTCTTCTTGATGCACCCCAGGATGCCATTGGTGTTCTTGGCCATCAGGGCACATTGCTGGCTCATGGTCATCCTGTTGTCCACCAGGACTTCCAAGTCCCTCTCTGCAGAGTGGTTTCCACCAGGTACACTAACCTCTACCGGTACCTGTGGTTATTCCTCCCTAGGTGAAGGACCCTACACTTGCCCTTGTTGAACTTCATCAGGTTCCTCTCTGCCCACCTCTCCAGCCTGTCCAGGTCTCTCTGAATGGTGGCACAGCTTTCTGGTGTGTCAGCCACTCCTCCCAGTTTTGTGTCATCAGCAAACTTGCTGAGGGTATACTCTGTCCCCTCATCCAGTTTGTTGATGAATATGTTGAAAAAGACTCGACCCAGTACTGACCCCTGGGGGAATACCGCTAGTTACAGGCCTTCAACTGGCCTCTGTGCCACTGATCACAACCCTCTGAGCTCTGCCACTCAGCCAGTTCTCAATCCACCTCACTGTCCACACTTCCTAAGCTTACCTATGAGGATGTTATGGGAGAGAGTGTCAAAAGCTTTGCTGAAGTCAAGGTAGACAATGTCCACTGCCCTCTCCTTATCCACCCAGCCAGTCATGCCATCATAGAAGGCTATCAGATTGGGCAAGCATGATTTCCCCTTGGTGAAGGCATGTTGACCACTCCTGATAACCTTCTCTTCCTCTACATGCTTAAAGATTATATCCAGGATGAGCTGCTCCATCACCTTTCCAGGGATGGAGGTGAGGCTGACTGGCCTGTAGTTTCCTGGGACCTCCTTCCTGCCCTTTTTGAAGACTGGTGTGACACTGGCTTCCCTCCAGTCCTCAGGCACCTCTCCTGTTCTCCATGACCTTTCAAAGATGTTGGAGAGTGGCTTCACAATAACTTCTGACAGCTCCCTCAGCACTTGTGGGTGCATCCCATCAGTACCCATGGATTTGTAGGTGTCAGGTTTACCTAAATAATCTCTAACCCACTCCTCCTCGATCAAAGGAGAGCCTTCCTTTCTCCGGCTCTCTCTCTTACCTCCAGGATCTGGGATTCCTGAGGGCTGGCCTTAGCAGTAAAGACTGAAGCAAAGAAGGCATTCAGTAACTCCGCCTTCTCTGCATCCTCCATCACCAGGGCACCTACCTTATTCAGCAGTGGACCCACATTTTCCCTAGTCTTCCTTTTACTACTGATGTACTTGAAGAAGCTCTTCTTGTTGTCCTTGACATGCCTTGCCAGGCTTAATCTCACGTGGGCCTTAACCTTCCTCGTTGCATCCCTTCATACTCTGACAACATTCCTATACTCCTCCCAAGTGGCCTGTCCTTTTTTCCACATTCTGTAAACTTCCTTCTCCCATCTGAGTTTTTCCAGAAGCTCCTTGCTCATCCACACAGGTTTCCTGCCTCCTTGGCCTTACTGCTTGCTGCAAGGGATGCACTGATCTTGAGCATGGAGGAAGTGGTGCTTGAATATTAAGCAGCTCTCTTGCACTCCCCTTCCTTCTAGAGCCTTAGTCCACAGGATTCCTCTTAGTAGGTCTTTGAAGAGGTAATTTATGTGTTAGAAACCATGGAAACACCTGCAAACAGTCACATAGGAATTAGAGCTTCTCCCTCCAAAAAAGTGACAGGATCAACAGACCAACTGAAGTGCCTCTGCACCAATGCACACCACACAGGCAAGAAACAGTAGTTGGCAGTTGTTGTGTAGCTGGAAAACTATGATACAGTTGCAATCACGGAAACATGGTAGAATGACTCACATACCTGGAGTGCTGCAAAGGGTAACTATAAACTCTTCAGAAGGGATAGGCAAGGAAGGAGAGATGGTGCAGTAGCCCTGCATGTTGGGGAGTGTTTTGAATGTCTAGAGCTTAATGATGGTGATGAACGGGGTGAGTGTTTATGGGTAAGAATCTGGGGAAAGGCCAACAAGGCAGCTATCATGGTGGGAGTCTGTTGTAGACCACCCAACTGGAATGAAAAGACAGAAGAAATATTCTTTGAGCAGCTGGGAGAAGTCTCATGATAGCTTCTTGTTCTCATGGGGGATTTCAATTTACCAGATGTCTGCTGGAAATACAATACAGTAGAGAGGAAACAGTCTAGGAGGTTCCCGGAATGTGTGGAAGATAACTTCCTGACACAATTGGTGAGGG
>NW_009646851.1:270179-274491 GCF_000708025.1 Charadrius vociferus | reverse complement strand
AAACGGAGAAGGACTGGTGGGTGATGTGGTGGCTGGAGGCCGTCTTGGGCACAGCAACCATGAAATGATAGAATTCTCAATTCTCAGACAAGTGAGAAATGTTGTTAGCAGAACTGCCACCTTGGAGTTCTTGAGGGCAGACTTTGGCCTGTTTAGGAGCTTTGTTGACAGAGTCCCTTGGGAGGCAGTCCTGAAGGGCAAAGTAGTCCAGGAAGGCTGGACCTTCTTCAAGAAGGAAATCTGAAAGGCACAGGAGCCGGCCACCCTGTGTGCCAAAAGATGAGCCAGCACAGAAGACCAGCCTGGCTGAACAGAGAGCTTTAGCTGGAACTCAGGAAAAAACCTTAACCTTATGACCTTTGGAAGAAGGGACAGGCAACTTGAGAGGACTACAAAGATGTCATGAGGTTATGTAGAGAGAAAATTAGAAGAGCCAAAGCAAAACTAGAACTTAACCTGGCTACTGCCATAAAAGACAATAAAAAATGTTTCTATAAATACATTAGCAACAAAAGGAAGGCTAAGGAGAATCTCCGTCCTTTATTTGATGTGGGGGAAAAATAGTGACAAAGGATGAGGAAAAAGTGATGTATTTAATGCCTTTTTTTGCCTCAGTCTTTAATAGTAAAATCAGTTGTTTTCTGGAAACCCAGCTTGCAGAGCTGGAAGACAGAGACAAGGAGCAGAACGAAGCCCCCATAATCTAAGTAGAAATGGTGATGACCTGCTAAACTACTTAGACACACACAGCTCTACCAGGCTGGGTGGGATCCACCCAAGGGTACTGGTGGAATTGCTCACCAAGTCACTTTGAACCATTTATCAGCAGTACTGGCTAACGGGGGAGGTCCCAGTTGACTGGAGGTTAGAAAATGCAACGCCCATCTACAAGAAGGGCGGGAAGAAGCATCTGGGCGACTACAGGCCTGTCGATCTGACCTCAGTGCCAGGAAAGCTATGGAGAAGGTCAACCTGAGTGCCATGACACTGCACGTTGTCATGGTTTAACCCCAGACAGCAGCTAGGACCACAAAGTCACTAGCTCAATTCTCCCCCCTCTCCCTCTCACCCCAAAGTGTAGAAGTATAGGGAGAAGAGGGAGAAAAGGAGGTGAAAGGAAAGAAAACAGACAAAAACTCATGGGTTGAGATAAAGACAGTTTAATAGGACAATAACAGAAAAGGAAAATAGCAATAACAATAACAATAACAATGACAATGACAATAACAATAACAATAATAAAAAGAATATACAAGGTGAAGTAGTATAACACGAGTCACTCTCACCACCCGGTGAATTAGTTGCCCAGCCCATCCTGAGCAGCAATCACACATTCCTGCAGCCTGGCCAACCCCCGTTTGTATACTGAGTGTGACATCTATGGTATGGAATATTCCACTGGCCAGCTTGTTCTGTCTATGTTCCCTCTCAGCTTCTATGGGAAGAAGTCTTTGACTAATACAAACACCACCAGCAACAACTAAAACAATATATATTATCCACATTCATTTCACAGCAGCAGCCACTAGAAAGGAAACTAACTCTGTCCCACATGAAACCAGGATACATGTACAGGACAATGAAGTGATCAAGCCTAGTCAGCATGTGTTTATGAAAGTCAGGTCCTGCTTGACTAACCTCATCCCCTTCTATGACAAGATGACCTGCTTAGCAGATGAGGGAAAGGCTGTGGATATTGTTTACCTGGACTTCAGTAAAGCCTTGGAAAGCATTTCCCACAGCATTCTGCTGGAGAACCCAGCTGCTAATGGCTTGGATGGGCGTAGTCTTCATCGGATAAAAAAAACGGGCTGGATGGCCGGGCCCAAAGAGTTGTGGTGAACAGAGTTAAATCCAGTTGGTGGCCAGTCACAAGTGGTGTTCCCCGGGGTTCAGTGTTGGGACCTGTTCTGTTTATTATCTTTATCAATGACCTGGACAAGGGGATCGAGTGCACCATAAGTTTGCAGGTGACACCAAGTTGGGCAGAGGTGTTGATCTGCTTGAGGGTAGGACGTGTCTACAGAGGGATCTGGACAGGCTAGATTGATGGGCCAAGGCCAATGGTATGACATTCCACAAGACCAAGTGCCAGGTGCTGCTGCTGGGTCACAACAACCCCATGCAGTCCTAGAGCCTTGGGAAGAGTGGCTGGAAAGCTGCCTGGCAGGAAAGGACCTGGGGGTGTTGGTCGACAGCTGTCTGAATATGAGCCAGCAGTGTGCCCATGTGGCCAAGACGGCCAATAGCATGCTGGCTTCTATCAGAAATAGTGTGGCCAGCAGGATGAGGGGAGTAATCATCCCCCTGTATTTGGCACTGGTGGGGCTGCCCCTTGAATATTGTGTTCAGTTTTGGGACCCTCACTACAAGAAAGACATTAAGGTGCTGGAACGTGTCCAGAGAAGGGCAATGAAGCTGGTGAAGGGTCTACGGAACAAGTCATACGAGGAGCAGCTGAAGGAACTGGGGTTGTTCAGCCTGGAGAAAAGGAGGCTGAGGGGAGACCTTATCGCTCCCTACAACTACCTGAAAGGAGGTTGTGGCGAGGTGCGGGTCAGTCTCTTCTCCCAATTCTCAAGTGGTACGACTAGAGGAAACAGCTTCGAGTTGCACCAGGGGAGGCTTAGATTGGTTATCAGGAAAAATTTCTTCACTGAAAGGGTTTTCAAGCATTGGAAGGGGCTGCACAGGGAAGTGGTTGAGTCACCACCCCTGGAGGTATTTAAAAGCCATGCAGATGTGTCACTTAGGGACATGGTTTTGTGGTGGACTTGTCATTGTTAGCTCTACTGTTGGACTCAATGATCTTAAAGGTCTTTTTCAACATAAAGGACTCTATAATTCTAAGCTACATGTGAGTCAATGTTTTAAAAAATCTTGAAAGGTAAAGATATTACACAGTCAATGTTATTGTAGGAAAACGAACCTGAAAAACAAACACAATTTCATTCTTACAGGAGACCAAAAAATCTAAAAATGGTAAGATTAAACATTAAAAATTTTTGCTATTATTCTCTGAACATAAAATTTCCATGGCTTAATGTATTACGACATTCTGGTTAAAAAATAGTACCAAACATTTTAAATCAATGTGCTAACTGGAACAGGAAATACTACTATTTTGAACAAAATCAATACCTCACCTGAGACAAACATGTGATGTAAATACTAAGTTGCACTAAAATGAGTGGGAAAAAGATTTCTCCTAATCCATGTCAGTGAACGGAGAAACATGATTTCAGAGAGGGCTTCCCATGAACCAAGAGAACAGACAAGACCATTCGTCATCTACAGAGGTCCAGGGTCTAGTACCAGTACAGAGTCTAATACCATAGGAAAACATCAGGATGTTGACCTACAAGTAGTCCTTTGGGTCTCACATCCTGCATATACTTTAAAGGGAGCTGGTATATACTTCAGTAGAGAATAGAATGAAATCTGGAAGTGATGTTTTCAGAAGAATGAGTGAAAGGTTATAGATCTGAGCAACATAAATATTTATCATGAGAGAAGAGAAGTAGTTAGTCACCTTGCAGCAAGAGACTTATTAAAAAGGAGCAAGGAGACTATGGTGTCTAAGTGACATCATGAGAAAATACTGCATATTAAAGCCATGATGCTGATGGGAAGGTATTAGATAGGACAGAAGGAAAATACCAAGGAAAGATTTGTGGCTCCCAACCTTCATGCTGAAGTTTCGATTAGAAATAGTACTAACACAGCTAGGGTTACTAATCATATTAAAAACAGTGGTTCACTGTCCAAGTCCAGACACCTTCTAAATCTGTAAAGAACATTTTGCTTGCATGCAAACTACTGCAAGAAATTGACTACTGAGTGAAATTCAATGACTAGTGGTAAGGTAGACACGCTGGAGGGGAGGGATGTCATCCAGAGGGACCTGGACAGGCTGGAGAGGTGGGCCAAAGCCAACCTCACGCAGTTCAACAAGGCCAAGTGCAAGGTCCTACACCTGGGTCGGGGCAATCCCAAGCACAAATACAGGCTCGGTGGGGTATGGCTGGAGAGCAGCCCTGAGGAGAAGGACCTGGGCGTGCTGATTGACCAGAAGCTCAACGTGAGCCAGCAGTGTGCAATCGCAGCCCAGAAGGCCAACCGTATCCTGGGCTGCATCAAAAGAAGTGTGGCCAGCAGGTCAAGGGAGGTGATTCTGCGCCTCTGCTCCACTCTCGTGAGACCCCACCTGGAGTACTGCATCCAGTTCTGGAGTCCTCAACATAAGAAAGACATGGACCTGCTGGAGCGTGTCCAGAGGAGAGCCACGAGGATGATCCGAGGGCTGGAGCAC
>NW_009646851.1:203296-270163 GCF_000708025.1 Charadrius vociferus | reverse complement strand
TATAAACTGGAAGAGGGCAGGTTTAGATTAAACATTAGGAAGAAGTTTTTCACTTTGAGGGTGGTAAGGCACTGGCACAGGTTGCCCAGAGAGGTTGTTGAGGCCCCATCCCTGGAGGTGTTCAAGGCCAGGCTGGACGTGGCCTTGGGCAACCTGGTCTAGTGGGCGGTGTCCCTGCCCATGGCAGGGGGGTTGGAATTCGATGATCTTCAAGGTCCTTTCCAACCTAAACCATTCTATGATTCTATGGTACTATGATACTGAAGGCTGAGATAACGTTGTGGTCCCCATGTCCCTATCCTCCAGCAGAGGGAATAAGTTCCTTTGCCAGTGAACAAGGTGTGACAGCCACCAAGGTGAGAGGGTCACCAAGGCTTCTGTTGTCCACTTTGGTCAATAATCTGAAGGTCAAAACCTCAGTCCTTGCCTACCTCTCCCAGCTGGTGCCTCCTAAGTTTTCTTGCAAGCATGGCACTGCAAGACATCCCAAGGCCACCATGCCTACTCCCTCCCCACACACCCCAGGGGAGGCTGAATTACAAATGTGAAGAAAGAGTTCTGTAAATCATTTTGGAGGAAAGTCTTTGTGTTTCCTATAAAAGGCAGCTTACAATTCAGGGAGAGGCAATATGCTCCAACAGACCTCTCTCAAGTGAAAGAATTCAATTTGTTTGTGGGGTTTTTTTCTAAAAAGAAAGAGATGGTGAAGCGGCTAAGTCCCCATATAACGTGTCCTTTAAGGCAGCGTTGTTCTGAACTTTTCTCTCGTTTTCTTTTAATGTGGGAGTTACGCTCCAAAAAACCAACTCTGTAGAAATGTCACATTCCTCCAAAATCTGTCTGCTCCTTGTGTGTCTTTGAGAAGTAGCTCCTGCTTTTTCTGACAAAAGGAATGTTTCACTTCTGTTAGCACTGCAAAGCCAATTACAGCATGGAAGAGGGAGCTGGACTCGGGCCATCCTTGTGCATCAGCAGCAGCACTGTCACCTAATTTGCAAACACAGAACAATTATGACTGGCAAGGATATCAGAGGAAGCCTGGCCTTTAGATTCCAGCTTGGACATGAAGAATTGGCAGTAGGAAAAAAATATCTTTTGATTCTGAGCAAATGTGATCTGAAAGTGGTTTAGAACGAAGCCACATTTATACCTATTTTTATAGTAATATTATATATCAAGCTAGTAATCAGCAGTAAATAAGATAGAGTCCCAAGAAATAGTCTCATAACACTAGACTTCCCTTTATCCAAAAATTCATTTCTTTAAAAAATTTCTAGCTTTGAATAATCAATCAGTTCTGTAACTTTGACTAACTGACCTTCTGACCGCAGTTGACAATATGCACTAATACAGCTCTGTTCATAAGTAGAAAGACTATTGGAGCTCAGAAAAAAACCCCAAAAAACAACGAAGATATTGGGAAGTGGTAGTCACAATAAGAGGGTAGAAGAAACAGGAGAGTGGAAGGTGAAATGTACATTTCAGAGGGGTTATAAAGTTCATTGAAAGAGAATGTATAAATTAATATTTATGAAAATGTTTTACACTTTAAACCCTGAAATTACATTTATGCTTCTTTTTCACTTTTATTCAGTGCCAACTTTGAACATTTTTAAATGGAGGACATACGTAAGGACTCAGAATCTATGTCTGCACAGACTTCACTGCTATTTTTTTCTTATTCTGCTGGTATTATCTTTGTGGACTGGTATGCTTTCAAGGGGAAAATCTTCTTGCTATTAACAGAGATAACTAACAGAGGGAAATAATGTAAATCAGGCTGCATGGTCTACATTTTGCTCTGCTGATTGCTACAGATATTTTCTTATCTTAACGACAGACATAACCTGTAGCCAGATATGATCACAAACGGAAGGACAAGAGGATGGGCAGCAAGACCATCATATCAAAGATACTATTACAACTTCCTTAATTCTGAAATGGCTCTGTCCAAGTGTAATGCAGAAGCATTGTCATGCAGGAAGCCAGTCTGGCCTTCGTACGAGTCTGAAATACCTGGTCCTGAAATGTGGCCTCCACACTAAAAAACATAATGGTCTAATTTGAGCCAACAACGTAAAGACATCCTCTGTGACTGGACAGAGATGAGGACATAACCCAAGGTGATTAGCAAAGTGCCACAGAAAGACCTCATGTAAAAAGTCTATGAATAGAAACGTTTTTCGGTTCTGCAGCCTATGACTTAAAGGTCTGTAATTTTGACTGCTGTCCATTTCCAAACAAAAGGCGGCTGCACTTGCTAGTAAATACATACCCAAAATGTCAAGTTTGTCTAGTATTTTCCCTTTATATTTGCTTTAGGGATTCATTGGCTCTAAGGCAGAAATAAGATTCTAGTCAGGCCCAGACAACCCTACAGCCCAGGATGCAGTTCTTGTTTTAAATATAAATTATAGTGGTTTAATTTCAACTTTATTTTATAGTCGAGGAAGGAACGAATGAACAAAGGACTGAAGAAACAAAGGGAATTTAACTCTGCATAGGACAAAGGACTTTTCTGTAACGTTTTTTATAAACAAAACCTATTCAGCACTGAGAAACCCTCTGTTCGCTTATAAGTGTTTTTCACACGGCCTTTGTTTTACTTCCACATATTACAGGCATTTTTCTAGGATCCTCCTTAAAATCTACAAGCATCTGTTCAGAAAGAGTCAGAACCCACAAAATCTTTCAAGGATAAAAGGAAAGGTCTTTGCTTCAGAACACCTGCAAAGCTCCTGGTTCATATTTGCAGGTTCCCTGATTCCCTTACTTCCAGTGGTTACGGGAACAGGAAAAAAAGAACAAAAAATATTTGTAAAGGTATACGCATATGGGGATTTTTACTAATTAGGAAACGGACAATTTTCTGAATGTTCACTGTTTTCTCAGATACTTTTTTAGTATTTCTTCTTTGCTCCTTTTTTTCCTAAAATCACTGTTTTTCAATCTTGGTATCTGTTTTCCTATCTTGGTATCTGTTTTCCCTCAAATCTTACTTGTGGACTTTCTAGCTCTCTCTGTACTTCCCAGGTGGTACTTTGGCTATTTTTAATTAGCTTTATACCTTATAAGACCCATAGCTGCCTCTTGGGCTCACAGGTGATCTTCACAGTGGACTTGCCAAGCCCTGAAGCACTTAGCTCACCCCCCATCCCAGCCTGCCCAGCTTCAAAACACCACCGCTGCTAAAATCTCTTGATCCTGTCACAGCCCTGTAGGGGCTCTCCAGCTCTGCAGTCACCAGGCAGGCAGGACCTGGGTCAGTGGGACCTCCGCTGCCCACTCGCTCGCCCCTGCCACAATGTGGTTCCTGCCCACACATGCTGCATGACGATGTGCTCCTCTCTCCACCCTGCTGCTGCCCTCACCTGCCCTTACAGGCACAAGACACATGTTCCCAGACTTCCCACAAGCAAGTCTCTGGTCTTCCCCCTCAAACACTTCCTGGTGGTCATAAATTTCCTGAAGACTCAATATCCCTCCCTCTTTAGGACCCTCGTCTGTGTGCAGATTAATTCTGTGAGGGTCTTTTTTGAACTTGTTGGGGCTTGCAGTGCTTTTATAGTGCTTTCTGGATTTGTTTTTATTCACAAAGCACACAGATTACAGCAAATTAAATGAATTACAGCTAGGATGTCTACAGTCCCAAGGGTCACATCTCAGGCAACTGGCTGGTCAAAGCAGCTTCTTTTGTTCTGAAATGCTTACAAGCCTTTAATTCAGGACACTGGGGTATTCAGCAATTCCTGGAAGTAGCCTATACAGCCACATATCTTCCTATTGCTTATTGTTGTTGTGTCACATGCAATAATGTCCCAGGCGCTGGAGCAGGGAAAGGAGAGGTCTGACAGGGACTTCTCTATGCCCTACAACCTGGAAGTACATCTCTGCACCCAGAACTGGAAGGAGACTCCATCTCACCAAATTCAGTCCAAAAAGGAGAGAAAAAAAAAAATGTTTAACAACCTGCAACATGGAGTGACTTCCTCAGTTTTACTTCCTGCAGTAGGTATTTCCCTGCTTGCCAGAATGTTCCTCCTTCCACTCCTAGCAACTTTCACACCCCTGAAAACAAAGGGGTGAAAGCACACAGTGCTGACAGGCACGTTCTGGGTTTGGATTCTGGGACTTTTAGCCTGCAGCATTCTTGCTAATTTTATTCTCTTGGCATCTCACTGTTTGTGTTTGGCTCCAGATCTCCTTTTTTTTTTTTTCCCCCCACTGCTTATTTTCATGAGGCAAGAAAGGAAAGAAAATTTGAGTCACAGAGATCTCTCATATCAACTATGAAAAGTAGGTTAAACTGGGGTTTGTGCATCCAAAGATTGTAACATAACCCTTGCAGTTTTGCCTTTTTTTCCGGTCTTGGCTTAAAATTCTCTTCATCTACAGAAAGAGTGGGGAACTCCCAATTATGCTAGGGTGAAAGGATGGTTTCACCTTCCTTCTTTTTTTTTTTTTTTTTTTAATGCATTTTTTAAGATAATAGGCAATGATTTCTATTCTCCCAAATGACAGAGAAAGTATTTCCCCTCATCCTCCTTCTTTCTTCAGCTATTCCTGAACTGGAATACTCTGGTACTAGCATAATTTTACAATAATTAGAGGGGTGGGGAAGTTCTTATTGTGTGCAATGAAGAAATTATGGTGATTATTTGAGCCACTCCAGATTAATTAATTTTAAGATGTATATAACAATAAGGTGAGCTTCTGGATATTCCCATTTATTCCACCATCCAAGTGCATTTTAAACACTTGCTATATGCTCTGAAACTACCATGCATGCATGAATGTCTTTTGCAGTGGAAACAAGCCTAAAGGAGCTGTCTCAATTAAGAATCACACTAAAAGTGAATCTCTGAAGAGAACTTATTCTTCCTGCAGGTGGATTACTTGCTGGGAATGTGCGTGAAGTTTCAGTTAGAAACTTTCTGCTCTGGAAAGGGCAGATTTACCAGCATGCAAGTGTTGCTTTATTCCCACCCTATATAAAGGGGTAGTTAGTGATCCCTTGTATTATCTAAAATTTTGTTAATTAAAAAAATTCACACAGCTGGTGGTTTATACATTTATCAATCACGTATGAGGAAGCCTCAGTTCAGTTTTCGCAGACTTACACCTATTTAAAGAATAAAGGATATTCTGAATGGCCATGCATCTAGAACTATAAAATGCAGAAAAGACAAGGCTGTATAGAGTTTTTCCTCTCGGTCAGCAAATTTCAACATTCTCCATATGTTTGCTAGCAAGTTTTCAAAATTGGAGAATGTTAATTGTCTGTGTTTCAAATCAAATAAGATGCTCCGTTTATTGTAACATCTTTTTTCCCCCTGCTGTGTCTCAAAGCATTCTGGCAAGTTCTGCCCTGATTTATAACCACTCAGTTGTCAGAATGGCATGGTTAGATCCAGAATTTATTGAATTATTTGAGAAAGCTGCCTGAAAGCCAGTGTTTCTCTGAAAATATGACAGATCCAGTCAAAAGCTTCAAGAGTCTGAATAGCAGTGCCAGGCTGTAAACCTCTGAAATGTACAACCCAGCTAGTTAAGCTGGGGTAGACAAGGTAGGGGAAGCAGAAGTCTGCCTTTAGGCTTAAAAACAAAAAGACTCCACCAACAACAAAAATATGGTTGGGCATTAATCCAGGCAGAGTGACTGTGTACACGTATCTGAGCCTCCCTCCTGTGCAGAAATGGTCAGTTTCATCCCACTGTCCAAAAGGAGCAGCAGGGTGCCATTTTGTAGGGGCAGAGGAGAGCTATCAATCCTTTCAGTAATCATAGGATCTGCAAATAATAACCTACGGGCTCCTCTGTTCTAACCTCCTTTTAGTGCAGGAGCAAAACCCCTTTTGTATTTCTACCAGCATTTTATCCGGTCTGGCTTTTCATGTTCCATGGGACAGAGTTTCTGCTCCTCCCCAGGGGGATTATTCCACAGCTAATAGCTCTCATGGCCAGGAGGTTTCCTCCTCTAAAATCTCTCCTACTGCTCTTGGCCAACTCCTATTGCTAATCCATTGTAATAATTCCTATGTACTGATGATACAGCCATCTCCACGTACGTTCATGCATAAGGTCACCACAGTTTATCCTCCTTCAAAAGTTTAGTCATGTTTAAAATACTTAATTCTTCAAGATAAATGTCTGTGCTCCATTTCCACAGCAGCCCTCCTCGATGCTGAATTCCCCCTCCTGTCAATACCATGCTGGCAGCAGAGTTTGGTGCAGTGCATTGCCCAGATGATATTTCAGGTGCAATCACAGTGCCTTACTGGCAGAGGGGCCATTACTGCTCCCCTTTTTGACATGAGCCTGTACACAGCCCTATTCCATCAGTGTGTTTTATTGCATAGGTTTATGTATGATAACCACAAACTGAGTAATAAGACAACCAGTAAATGCTGAAAAGGAATTCCTTGTCATTTGTTTGTTAGATGCTGTTGTAAACCTCAACAGAGCAGCAGTAGGTAACAGGCTTTTCCATGCCTGTAAATGATTATCTGAGACTCAGCACAGTGACTTCATGTGTATTTTGTCATTTAGGCAGCAAAGGACATGACAAAACTTCAGAGGAAAAGTCTAATTTACATTACACAGCTAGCTAACTCTGGACCACTCTAGCTCCCTCCTTCTGACTGAGTAGCTTTCAGGTTATCTTTCCACAGTTTTAAGCGGTTTACATTTTTTGCTAACTAAAGAATTTTTTTTTAATCTCCCCACCTCCTGCTGCAGTTGTTCTATAGTCTCACTATGTGCTCAGTTCCTCCCGGGCACTTAAATATTACTCATAAATGTTGATACAAAGCTCATTACTTCCTCTCTTCAGTCACCAATTAAAGTACCAATTTAGACCCGCAATAATCCTTGATCCTAGTAAAGATCATTAAAGACACCTCCTACTAACACAGTATTTTCCCAGAAGCTATAACCTTTGCTTTTGCCTCTCCACAGGAAGGACATTGTCAGAGGCTCAAGCTTTCCCAGCCAGCCCTTTTCCAAGAGAAGAGCCATGGTATGTGGGAAAGGATGACATATCTAAAAATATGTTTCATTTTGTATAATCTTAAGAATTCATGATGCAAATATCTCTGAAAGGCTTTGAGTAGCTATAAGAAGCAGAAACAGATCTTGAGAGCTCGATTCGTGCTGCGTAGGAGGCTACCACTACTCAAAGGGAAGACCTCTAAAGAGAGAGCTATGCAAAGACAGAGAATGCACTTGTTACGCTCTAATCTATAGCCAAACACAAAGAAAGAATTTAGTACAAAAAACAAGCAGCTGTGTGTGTATTACGCCTGTCCTTATATAAACCAGTCCAAACATGGGTTTTCATGGTCTGATCTGAGTTTTCCCTGTAAGCAGGTGAATTAGCCAGTGAGACATTCTGCCTGATGCCACCTGGGATCACATCAGACAATTTGCTGAGTGTTCATATATATGCCCTTCGATAGCATCACAAAGGCAAAGGCTATAGCAGAAGAGCATCTGACAAAGAAACTACAGACTGGTTTATACACAACCTCTGAACATTTTGTAATGGTTTGTCTGCAAACTGAGTCATGAGTGACTGGTTAGAAGCTTATTCCACCCAGCTGAGGAAAAAAAGGAACAGTAAATCACTGTTTCTATGGGAGGGAGGCAATGGAATTGCAAAGGAAGGGAAGAAAAGTAAGAGCAGAAGGGACAGGAACACATGATGTGGCAGAGAAGACAACTGAAACAAAAGATCGTTGAAGCAAAAACTATAAAACTGATCACTTAGACTATGGTTAATTTTTAATATTTTAATATTTGCTGTTAAAGGCTGGCAGTTAGATCTTACCATATCATTGATCTTTTCTATGACCAAGGATATATAATTTCTTCTAGTGTGTCTTTGTTTAGTTCTTTATTTGCCAGCTTTACAGGGCTGTACTGAGAACAGACCACATAAAGGTTGTAAAGAGGTTAGGTGCTATAATAGTGCCCTGGGCCAAGATTTAGGTAGGATGTAAAATGCCTAAGTTCTAGGTATTTACTTCTGACAGGCAGGATGCTCAATTACTCTTAAGCTATATTGCTTTGCTAAATCTAGAGAAACACACTGCTCTTGCTAACTGAATTTCAAATCAACTCAGTTATAGTTGTACCTCTGACAAACCATCTGATATCTTACTAGTACTGTCTTTATACTGTTAGGGCAAAATTATCCCAATCAAGACTGCTTCTTTCTACAATGCAGAGATATTAATCTTGCTTCAGATCTGAAAACAAATTTAATTTGTTCTCATATTCCTTTGCTAAGGATTCTCCAGGACCACCAGTCTTTTTTTTTTTTTGAAAGGCCTATGATACCAAGAAAGGTACTAGGACCATCAGGTGGCCAAGAAACTTAAGGTCAAAAGTTGTGAAATCTGCATTGCTGATGCTGGGTAATACCATATACAGAAACTTGTTTAAATCACATAAGCTTGCTGTAACTACCATAGTAAGTCTTTACATACTCCATCTGAGCTACTTCGGATTTCTGGCCTGGCACACGAATTTTCACCTTGCAGCTTCTGTTAAGCATTGAGTACTAGTATTACAGGTCCACAAGCGCTCACCTCACTAGACCAGTGGACAACATCTTTCTGATTCAAGATCTAAGGCTGCCTCCAAGTTTGCATGAAGAGTAGTCCCATGCATGAATCCAGCTGAATGTGACGGAGATTTGGTTGGTTCTTTCAACTTTGTTTGAACACAGACAGCAGCACAATATTACCTAGGAAAAGCATCTCAGATACGCTGTCTACCAATGCCTGTTTTTTCAGAATTTCAGTTTGCTTTCGTTGCTCAAGAAAGCACAGTGGTTTAATGCTCAAGTTTCTCCTGGTTTCATGTCCTAGGATTTACTTCTCTCTGGGTTTCGGATTATGACTAGGAGCTGGAGAAGACCTGTGTCCTTGTTAGGCAACTAGCCAGATAGGCAGGCAGCCAAGCAGGTCAATTCCTTACTTTGTGTCTGGGTATCCCCACCAATAAAGCTAGAAAAAGGGTTTTAAACCCCCTTTGTAAAACATAGAATCATAGAATGGTTTAGGTTGAAATGGACCTTAAAGATCATCTAGTTAATCTTTTAGCTATTAGGAGTACTGTTATTGGCATAATAATTGGAGACGTTGTAAGTGTGGAAAATATTGTCTGTCAGTTGAAGAGAGGAAATCATGTGAAAAGGATTGTTTTAGTTGCCTCATAGTAAAACACATTTTGGAAATCTCTCATCAACACAATGGAGCAATGTGGGGAATTCGATACTGAGGCAAGCAAGAATGATGCTGTGTAACCAAATTGCAATATGGCATCCTGATCCACATCAGTTCTGCTAGTGTTTCCATGGTCCAGAATTAACAAAACAGGGATTGGTATTAACTCATGCTTGAACTCTAGCTACACATAAGAAATAATACACATAAGAAATAAAGCCAGTTCCTCATGTAGAGAAATATTAATGTGCACCACCCTTGACTGTTGCAAAGCTGAAAATGGCTTGGACTGCAATTTTTTTGTAAATCAAGGTTATGTATTAATGTCTTATAACTCTCTTCAAATCAAAATAAGTTGGTGATGTCCAGGATGCAAATTGTGTGAGGGCAAATGTAACATGTAAGGACAAGAACAAAAATTTCCTGCAATATTGGGAGACTCTTGGCTGCAAGTGTCAAAAGCGTAGTGCAAACTTCAGCATGTAAATACCACACTGCTGGAGTAAATGATTTCAAACTACTTCTGCCTGGATTCTTTAGTTCTGTGCTGTATGTGCTTTGTCAAAAGGACGAAGATGCCACAGAAGCTTTGTCCTTGGAAAACAAAGCAACACATCAAAGAGCCTCTCCGTGTTTTTAACTACGCACATCCAGGTGTTATTGCAAAGGCAGGCAGATATGTATAAACATCTACACAGTGGGCTGATACTCAAAACACAGAAGATACTAACTTGGAGCAAGAGCAATGGCACCATGCACATGTGCACACAGACACCCGCCCACTTGAGAGCACTAACATCTTGCACCCATTACTTGTCCTGTGATACAGACATAATCTAGTTAAAATGGAAATGTATTAGGAAAGTCAAACAATTAATTGATCCAAGAAAGGTTGTTTCATGTTTTGTGTAAATCAAAGCTAAAAATTCATTTGAGGGACACTGCCGTATTGTAGACTAAACAGAGTTTGGCATGAGCACAGGGCTTGGTGTGGGTGCTAAAGTTGTTCTGCACTACACATGGTCAGTAATCCTCCACAGAAATGTTAACTCAATTTGTCAGTATTATCTTTATGTCAACAGTAATGCTTAAATATTTACAATAGACATAGTACTCTGAGGGTTCGTAACGCAAGATAAATTGGAAAAATGCTAACAAAATGGATGGTACTAACACAAGCCCTTGGCACTTTGTACTGTTCAATTTTATATACGAGAGGGTTTGCCTGAAAGTTGGATTTTATTAGGCTCTGTGGTTTATTTGCTACCCCCAAGCTTGTGCTAAAATGAAGCAGAAATTTGTATAATCATTGTAAAAACAGAAATGTATTCAGTTAATGATGCGTAAGAACTGGGTCCACACAAAAGAGGCATAGGTTTTTACAGATATTTTCTGGACCGATTTCAGTTTTGGTATAAATGAGTATGAATACTGTAGACCTCAAATTGCATTGCACCTGTTTATATACTGGCAGAATTTGGCCCTGTGTCATCAAAAAAATTACAAATATGCACTCTAACTTTTTTTAGATAACATGTTCCATATGTAATATCACTCCAAATGCATTACAAGATAAATAAAACAACTGCAAATTTTGCAAACAACTCAGAAGAAAGACAAATAAAAAAATAACTAAGGAAAATATTTTCAGAGCAGCTCTGAAAATAGAGCAGCAATATAATGAAATGAGACACTGTTCCTCTACTCTTACCCTTCCTTACTCTCCCTTTTCCAGATTCATTGCCATATATTCTTCTAATGAACCCTTCTAATGAATGACTGGCTGTGAAAGCCAAGCATTTGTTTCAACCATGCATGATTTTTGCGTCACACTTAACCTTGAAGCTTTTCCCCGTTTGCCTTTCTGATCCTAAACTGTCCCTCAGCATTTGTTCACCCCTATATCTATACTTTTCCATCACCTCAATCACAAAAGTTCTCTCAGTGTTTCCTCCAGTCATAGTGCACCAGGTAGCAGCACTTGAGGAATGTCACTGTCTATTTTGACATGCTAGTTTTCACAAAAAAAAATTGTAACCATGTCTTCTCCTGGATCAGACAACTTTACTTTCCATTTAGCAGTATTTACAATAGTTTTAAGCAACTTTCATAGATTTGTGGTGTCCTACAAATTGTTATTGCTCTATACCATTTTGCTTCGCCCTTTCTACAACTAGTTTATTACCTGTTGTCTTGCTACTGCTCATACCAGAACCTGCCATCTTGAAAAGCTTATTTGTTTCTCCCTGTCTCATTGTCTGTTCTTGCTTTTAAGCTTGAAAACGTTTTGGGATATAATTTTTTAGATATTCTGAGTCTCACAGGAGGATATAGATGACATAGTACTACAAAATACTGTGACACAAAAAGGATTTCATCTATTCTACTACTATTTTCCATTAGGATTACGTACCACTTCATTAGGTACAAATCCGGTATATTTTGCTCATGCATTTCTTCTTCATCTCCCTATTTCCTCAGCTTTCACAACCTGCCAGTCATCACTTGACTGTGATATTGTGTAAATCTGAATAAATTTTCCAAATTAGTAATAATTGAATGAGCAACTGAGAGATTTAAAAAAAAAAAAGTCCTGTGCAAAACATATTGATCTTTCAGAGATGATTGACCTAGAAGGTTTTCATAAATGATTAACAAATCAATGTCAAGCTCACCCAAAACATTTCTGTCCCTGCTCCAAGAGAGTACCATTTCAAGGGAATAAACCCTGAAAGGAAGCAACAGACGAAAACATCCTTGAAAGCATCTATACTGGACTATAGTATCAGACAAGAGTTGTTATGTCATCAATTTGCAAGACCTCAACCTGTTTCCACACATATTTGCTTTTTTTTCCTTCCTCTTGGTCACTCCTGCCCATCAAAAAATCTGTAGTGCTTTACTTTAAACTATTCAGTTTCAAGCTAATATACATTTACATCCCCAAAGATTCACATACTTTTAAATAGAACTGATTATAGTGAGAAAAGGGTAAATGCCTTCCACCCCTTCCTACCTACACACACACACACATATTTCCTATCTATAGAACACACACTGTTCTTTAATTAGGAAAGCCAGCTGGGATTTGAAAATTTCTTTGAAGGAGGCACAGAAGCAATGTTTAGAAAACGTATGAAATCCCATCTTGTCTTTGAGCTGTCACTCAGGCTTTGAGTCTTTTGCCCCATATTCTATTCGCCATTCTTATTCTGGACCTTGATATCTGATTCCTGTTTCTGTAATTTCCATCTTTTGTTCAGAAGTCTATTCTCCTCACAATAAGACTATTCAGATAAGGTATGTCTTTGAGTTGTCAGCTACTACTTTTTTTTTTCCCTCTCCTTGTAAAGATCCCATTAGTGCTTTGGGATTTTGTGATACAAACGTACAAAGCAAGAGCCCTCCGCTGAAATATTGCAGCTCACTTTTCAGTACTGCATCAGATAGCATTAGTAGGGAGTTTTTATAGTTTACCTTGCAAATGATGGAAACCAGTCTTTGTTAAACAAAAGAATGAAGGGAGCCCAGCAAAAGATATATTTATAGTACTTTGCTTGTGCCTTACGGTATCCTGGCACTGGAGGGAAAAAGTAACAGGATTATTCCTAGATAAGGCACCTTGCAAATATAACATATGCATGTTGTGACACTTTGCCCATATAATCATTATTCAGTTCAAAATGGTATACTTTCAAGGTTTAAAAAGTAAAAAGATCAGAGTAATGACCTTGAACTGCACAGCAAAAGACTCAGTGTACCTTTACTATGTCTCTTCTCAGCACAGTGATTGTATTTTTTTTTTAGGGACACATTGCCCAGCAAAATGGACCAGCACTGCTGCAATTTAAGTAACAAATCTACAAGAAACCCCACTGTATTTCAAATAATTTTAATAACAGTAAGAGGGTGATGTTTTGTACTGTAGATCTTGGATAGAAATACATGGTGCATATTTATACAGCAAAGCCCCACAACCTACACGTCTGGTTCCTTGCCAGTCATTTGCTTTGTGATGTTCAGCAGACCACTTATATCTACAGATGTGTCATCTTATCTACCTGTAACACACGAATGTTACCATTTGCACCAAAAAGACTTGATTCAGAGGTGTAATTTCAGTTGACAGCACTTAAGATTCTTGGATGAAAAAGGTTTCATCCATGTCCAAGGTCTGCAATCCAACTACTTATCAACAGAAAAAAAATAATAATTCAATGAGGTTCCGCAGGCATGTATTGTTGGATAAAATTTGCAATTCAACAAAGCAAGTGGTATAACCAACATTAATTGTGTAGTTTCGAGCTTTTTTCAAATTTATTTAATTTTTTCATAGTGCTTATAACAAAAGAATAGTGACTGAAAATTTGCTACCAGACATTGCCATTGCCGAGTAATTATTTTAATACTTACCCCATAGCTTAGGACATGAAGTAATCGAAGTAGTCTTCATCTGTAACCAAACTGATAATAATTTTGAAATATATTTGTTAGAAGTTAATACCAAGTTCACATTTGTTTAATAGCCAGACATTTTTCCAGTAGTTCATCACATTTTAATTTACAAAAAAATAAAGAAAACCAACAGTTCCTATAAAAAGCTGGATCTGTATATTCCAATCAGGGCATCAGGAGTTTGTTTACCTTGAAAACAATTTCTTTTTTAGTTTTTAGCCCTGGGCACAACTAATTGCAAGAGCAAGCAAGGATATTTAAGCCACTTACTGTAAACAGCTGAATTTTTAAACAGAACCAGTGACTGATATTTTGTGAATATTCTAAAGTCCAAATATCTAAGTTCTAAACATCTAAATTTATACTTCTAAAGTCCACGAAAAACATAATTTTGGAGGCACCGTGTACATCATACAAAGACACACTTCAGCAAAGTACTTAGTGAATTTAGTTATGTGGTGTTAAACTCAACTGGATTAAGAACTGAAGTTAAGCTGTGCCCAAGCGCTCTGCTGCGCTGGGGGTAATCATTGCCTGCACTTGCTAATGTGGAAGTCTGGCGCACTCAGAGCTGAAAACATTATTTTAACAGCATTTTTTTTTTTTTTTTAAGGAAAATAAGCACCAATAAGCACTCTTCTGAGCAATGAAATATGATTTCTTTGGCCTTACTGACCCATTCCTCTTGGTCCTCTCAAGCACTTCTGGTCTCAACAGTCAGCACTACCGAGACACCAAGCAGAGGAAGCATATCTGCTAGTCATGGCACCTACTCCCTGGCAGACTCCAGCAGCAGTTGTTGGCTGTAGTTTCAGCTTTATCTAAGGATATGTCACATATTTAGGCTGTTATGTGATCTATCTTTGCTGCTTTCCCTTCCTAAAAGCTTTCTCCATTCCCTGAACTTCTATGCTTTTTTCCCCCGTTGTGAATTAGGTGCCATATGACTTGCTCATGAAATAGCTACATAGGCTGTTTTACAGCCCCAGGGTGGGATCCAGGGCTCTCCTCACATTTGTGTGCCTTCTGCCTCCAAGCAGGCAAGACAGGAAGATTAATTGCCATACGAGTGAGTATATACGCTGGGACCATGATTTCAGTGGAGGAAGGTCAGATATGCCAGGGCAGTGTCTTGCCCGCCTTTTCAAATTACTTACTGCTGCTTGCCACTCAAGGAGGAAGCTTGACGCATGTAAGAATTGTAAAGGACACTGAGAAACCTGTTTTAAAATGCCGGTCTTCGACCTGTTGCCCCAGAGCCTGTCAGGGCCACAGAAGCTGCGTCTGTGGCCTGGGCACCCACACGCACAGCGTGTTTCACATTGGGGAGGATTCAGGAGCACATTTGATTTGTGGTGATAGCAGCCACAGGGCATTTGCAGGTGCAAGTCAAAGCCTCAGAGGCAAAGGGAAGCCTCAGCAGCGCACACTGAAGAAGACCCCTTTGATCCCGAAAAGTGTGCTAATGCACTGCTGCAGAGAAAACTGTCCTCCTGTGTCTTTGGAAATGTGCTACGATCAACATCAGACACAGCTGGATAAGCAGAAAACAGCAGCTAGCTTCTTTGAAACCCAGATTCGTACTTGAAAGTATACTAGTTCGATAAAAAAGTAGACTTACCAAAATGCACTGAAATCAGAAAAAAAAAAAAAAAGCCATTGCAACAGAGATTGAAGCAGGCCTGAAACGATCATCTGAATACCTGCGTGTCATTCTGTGTATGTGCTAACTACAGTATTCATTTTTTGAGGGGCTTTGGCCTTCTCCTCCATCTGATAACCAAGTCCATAGACTTTCTGAATTCATTCAGAGACAAATCGTACTTCCTCAATTTGCTCCTACTGGCAAATACTATGACAGGTGGTGAATTTAGTCTCCAGTTCAACCTTTGGGCTGCTCCAGCTCATCAATGTAAACAGAGCAGTTATGATTAATCTTAAGGATTGCCATAAAGGTAGAGAGGCCATTTAGGGAATGTCGATCTGGTCCAAACTTACTTTGTCTTTTTATTTAACTTCAATGCACCTGAAAGAGGTTATGAATTGGCACTGGCTTTCCCATAAATTAAATATGGGACTTTTTCTAAGCTTTAATATGTTCGGAGAGGATTTTATTTTGTTCTAACAGAATGACCAATGAATCAACCCCAATCCACCCTTTACACATACATAGAAATACTTTGTAAATATTTACAAATAAGAGAAAATGAATTTGAGAAATACATATTGGAGGGGGGCTTTAAAATTTTACAGCAAGTTACAGGACGTATCTTAGAAAGCAGAAGACAGATGTAACAATGCAATATATACAATTCAGTATCTTGTCTTTACCAAAGACATTGCTCTTTCTGATTGGAAATGGACCACATCTCACACTGAATGATTAATTTGCTACAAATGAGTAATTCCATGAGTTTTAAGCTCTTTCTCTGCTTATCACTCTTCTGTGAATAGATTGTTTTCACTGAACTTACCTGATATTCAATGAATTGAGATACTTGCTTAGTTCATCAAGTATCTTTGCATATCTGAGATTTGAGTTATGCTACTGAGTTGTGATCAGTTGGATGAGGGACCAAGCATGTCATTTGCTTGAAAGCACAGATCATTCCCACTCAAAACACATGTTGGTCTAATCTGTTCTCTGCTTGGAAAGGAACTCAAAAATTTCTACCATGCATTTTCTGCATACACCTCAAAATGGTTTTCCCAGTAAAATCCTATAATTCAAAGGCGTGCAAGTTCAGATAAACTGCCTAGACAAATCTGCACATTGTTGCCCAATTCTTAATCACAATCAGTTGAAAGCCTGTTTTAAATGTTAAGATACATGATTCATAAAATGTCTCAGGTAGTTCAGTACAGGAAGAGAAGGAATGTGCGAGGATGGGAAGGGAGCACTCTAAATTACACACCAGACTATGGATTTATACATTTATCAAACAGAAAGAAGCTGCCAAGGCACAGTAGTCCAGTATCTCTTGGACAGCCTAAACATCCTCTGGAAAGCTGATTCATTTGCCTTATTTTGCACTGAATCCAGAAGATAAGGAAAGAAAACTGGAATTTCACTCCTAGAATCTGATATGATGTGTAAGAAATAAAGTAGACATTTTTAATTATTTACAATATCACCCAGACACCGAAAACGTGTAGGGCTTTTTTCTCTTCTCATCTAGCTGATGATAAAAGCAATAATCAGGTAAGTGCTAAAGATATGGTGTTATAGTAATGCACTTGACCCAGTGTATGAACCGCAGTGAAAGGAAAAAAAAACCCTGCTTTTGTAAGAAAAGAGAGAAAAACATGGAAAGTGTCTGAAAACACTGGCATCCTTGATGGGACAAATGTTTTTACACAAGTCAGAAGTATTTTGGAAAAGGAGACTGGAGTTCTGCAACTATCATCACACCCCAAAGGGACATAAGTAGAGCCCAAAACAGTCTACATTCAGTGTTCAGTAAGAAAAGACAAAAATTGCAATGCAAGAATTCTCAGTAGGGAGAAGATATGTGTATTTTTCAGATGGCAGTCTGACAATGTTCTCTCTTTTCTTGCCTTAGATGTCCCAGGAGGCCTGATGATCAAGATTATATATAGAATTGACTGAACTGTCTAAAGTATTTGTTTCTCAGTAATGATCATCTGGGGTTTTTGCGCTGCTAACCATGAGCCAAGTCTTTCAAGATGACTTCAAGTTTTCAAGTTAAATTTGCTTTGTGGAGGAATTTGTACCACATCACGGTTATACTTGGTGCAGTTTCCAGCACCGAAATAAGTGATGTGCGAATATCCGTGCTGTGGTGCTGAGACATCTGCCACACATTTTCTTTGCACATATGAACTTCACGTAGCCTCCAGCTCCAAATCACTCCTAGCAACCTATTTGTTAGAAAAAATAACGGCATGTTATCTTCTACTTTTATATCTGTACCCTTACAGTCATGGTTTCACTGGTCTCTTCTGGAAGAAGTTGTTTAAAACAGAAACAGGACAAAAGTCAGAAGGATAGAGTAGGTGTCAAGAATTTCTACTGAGAAATATTTGAAGAAGTTGAATCACAAGCATTGATCTTTGTTTCTTTGCTCTCAGAGATACCATCCCACAGCAGATTACTTCATGCACTATCATGAAAGATCTTCTGCCATGCTGCTTTGTTTCTCTGCAACCTGTGGAAACACAGTCTACAAATAGAGTTGGTCACAAGCCCTCAGGACTTGACACTAAGGAGCAGTATGTGCAAATGTAATCTACTTAGAAATAAATTATCGAATATCTTGTATTTTTAAGAAGAAAAGAAAAAGAAGCACTATGAGGCTAGGCTGTCGTTTGTCTTTATTCCATAAAAGGATTGCATTTAGATGGTTTATGAAAAAGGGTACATGGGTAATAACCTCCATGTGGTTAGACAGGAAAGCCCTGAAGAATTAATCACATCTGATGAAACCCTAAATAATTCCACTTGCAATGCTGTATGTCTGGGAGAGACACACAAGTAAGTGTTGCATCAGAGGCACATAAAACCACATTTTAAGAGCACCACTCTGCCAAAATTAAGCCTTGTTGGCTTGTGGGACTCCTTGGAGACCACTTGGTTACTGACTATATTGCCATTTCTAAGACAGAAATTTCCTCTTTCCAGGAGCTATCCTTGACAGTTTATCTGACAAAATAGGCAATATTTTTGCAATAATGAGGAATAAAAATCTTTCTACCCTGCTTTATTGTCTGTCTTGATCTGTTCCCTCTGTATTTTTTCGTATACTTCTCCTCATTCAGTTTATCAGTCCTACATATTTCAGTTTCTTTACATGATGTCTATGCTACACTGAAAATGGAAGGGCTGTGACATACTTGACGGTAAAGTGAAAGTGACTATTTTATCCTTGTGGCTTTCATAAACCATTGCCTTCAGTGGTCAGCAACATGAATTATTAACCAACATAACAATGGAAAAAGTGTTCTCTGGCTGAAGTGAAAATGCAGCAATTTCTGTTGCTAGAATCATGACAGCTGGGATCATTCTCAGCTAGGAAGCTAAGTGTGGAAAGATAGTGAGAACACTCTTCTAGGTAAAATCTTGGCCCTGCTGCAGTAAAGACGAAAACTACTTTTTATCTCAATAGAGCCATGATCTGGCCTTTTCAGAGTCAAAAGAGGTTAAGACTTTGATTGGTCAGCACTCAAAATACAATATAATATTGGGTAATACACTCTCTGTTCTAGTTTCATTTGTAACGTAGCGTCAATTTTGTATGCTTTACTTAAAATGAAATTAGTGCTTTCTGTTTTCTTAACATTGAAAAAAAAAGTATTAAGAGTCCCTGAAAACCAGAAATTCAGTGACAAAGTGAATATGCAGACTGACTGCATAATATTTCCTGCACAGGGAAAAACAAAGCCAATACCCTATCACCACCTCTCTGTGCTTTTAATATTTTCTTGATCATGAGTTTTGCTTTTAGTCTGGGAACCTCAGACTGTTAACTAGCTTTTGAGCAGTATCAGATTATTTTGATGGTTCTGTGTCACTAGAAATAGCAAAACCTAGCAATAGATTTCAAGGAATTGTCAAAAAAGAAGTTTATTGTTAGTAAAGCAGAAGGTGTTTATTGACACAAAAAAGTTGCACACAAAAAAGAGACTATAGAAAGTCTATACTATACAGAAAACTGAGAGTATTTGGGAGGAATGTAAAGGAACCTAAATACATATGGGCAAGTCACTATGGAACACACGCAAAATAAAGTACAGCTACAGCTCAAATGTGGACTGAATGGAAACTATCACATTGGTTCTACAAATCCATTAGGATTCAGAGGATAACCAGGAGAACTATTGGCTTGCTACCTAATGACAAAGACCGCAAACACTGAATACACCATAGATCATAGCATGTAATGCTTATTTTGTTTCAGATTGTTCTAAAAATTTCAGTCATGCTTACACTATCAGAATTAATACCAGAGAGTCATTAGATAAATTAGATGATTTCAAATAATCTGGATTTTAAATCTAGTCCTAGGAAACTTGAAGACCTGTCTGGAGCACCCCTCACAGTTTCCAATAATCTTTTAAAGCCTGCAGAGGTCAATGAGGTTCCAGAAATGGGAAACATTAAGTCTATGCTTAAAATACAGGGGGGGGTGAGGGAAATCAGAGAATGTTAGACTAGTCAGCTTAAACTTGCTGTCAAAAAAAAAAAAAAGAAAGTCACCTGGCAAATATCATGAAGGTAACAGTTTGCAAGCACCTGGAAAACATAAGGAGACAAGTAACAGTCAAGACAGACCTGTCAAGTTCCCATCTAATTTTCTTCTGTGATGGGTAAGAGATTGTTTAGACGAAGAAATAACAGAGGTGTAATCTGTCTTAACTTCTGTAAGGCTGACGCTGCCTCCAATGATATTCTGGGACAATGCGAAGTCATCCGCCACCTTCATTTCCAGCCATATAGTCCACAGGACCAACACAGACTGGTTTTCAAAATGCTATGCCTGATCTAACAAATCCTAACAGGCTTGATTTGGTCACCATTTGATCAGGCCTAGCTTGAAAAAAGTAATGAAAATGTGGCAGTACAACTAGTAAGAAAAACGTGCACAGGCAGCTGATACAAAAAAGCTAACAATTAGTAAGAAAGGCTGGATTGAGCCTTATGACGGAGTCTGTCCTGGGGCTGATACTATCATTATTGACCTGGAGGATGAAAGAAACTGGTTTCCAAATTTACAGCTAAGACCAAGCTTGAAGGTTGCAACAGAATTCAATATGATCTTGCCAATTTGGAGAAATGGTATAAACAATGCAACAGACAGGGGACTGACAATGGCCTTCGGGGAGGGATTATCCGTTTTAGAAATACAGGACAGTGAGAAACAGGTGGCAGATCACAAGCTACACATCAGTCAAAAATGCTATGCTAAGAAAAGATTGATTCAAGTTTGAGGCATTTAAAGAGCAATTTAGCCTGCAGAAGACAGAAAGTAGTCTTTCCATCATGGTGAGGCCTAAGCTGGAATACTGGCTCAATCACTTGCAGAGGTACATGGGCCAGATGAAGGACAAATCCAGAGAAGGTCTGCGATGGTAAAGAGACATCTTAAAAAATGTGACCTGGAAGGAGTGATTGAAAGACCCTGGGACTGTTTAGCTTAGATAAGAGAAAACTCGTGGAAAACAGAGTAACAATCATCTGGCATCTACGCTGCTGCTAGGAAGGTCAGTAGGAGAAGGAATGCCACAGTGAATATTTGAGAAGACATTAGGATTAGCTTTCTAGTACTAACCACTGTCACTCAGTTACCTGGGGAAGTTGTGGTATTAGCATCGCAGGATCATTTGAGTAAGAAGAGTTTAGACAAATACCTTTCATGAATGACATAAACCAGGAATGGACTGAATGACTTCTTTCCTTTTCCCTACTCTGAGTGTACTATCACTGTTAATACCTACCCACTCCTCAGAATTTTGGCAGTAGGTCTCTGAATGGGACAGAATAAAAGATGGCTGTAGCTCTGTGTCACAGGAGAGATCAAACTGAAAAAGACCCAGAGCAAGACCCAGACCCAGGGCTGCAAGAGGCCAAAATCCTAGGATGTCATGAGCAATCCCAGAGGTGGCAAATGGTGGTCACTGTTGGGCAACCCTTGACAAATACTAACAGAAACAAACAGACATAAGTGATACAAACTGAGTACCTGTCATAACACTAGCTAGATAATCTATCACAGAAACTATTAAGTGCCTTGGAAAAATGTCAATCTTTTGGAGAAAATGATTGAAAAGTTTACATAGCTTAATTTTTCAGCTAGCTTTTCTACAAAGACACTTGGAATTTGTTTGCATGGGAAGCTCGTCAATGTAATGTTCCCCCAGTTGCAGCAAATACAAGAAGATGGACCAGCCTCTTGTGTTTTTGGAATAGTCTGGACAGTTACACACATCTAGAAATTATTATAATGGCCTACTAACCTATGATTACCAGGGGGAGAGGATTTGTAAGAAAGAAAGAAAGTGGTTAAGGACAGGATAAACAGATGTCAAATAAATGTTTTATTGTTCCTTTTCTGCTTGTTTTATTTTGACTGCTCTGGTTTACTGCACCTTCTGAATGTGTCAGAAGTTATATCAAAATAAATACCCTTTCAAAGAAAGGTGAAAATGCCCAGAGGCCGCAAGAGGTATCTAAGCTCTTTTTATGTAGGCTTTATGTTAAAAAGTCCCTTACACATTCTAGGATTACAATAAAGTGGAGAATGTAAGACTGGACACATAAACCACGAGCCTCAATCAATAGGCAGCCAAGATCTGATGCTGAGGATATTGAGTGATCCAGGCAGGGGAAAAAAAAGTAGTTTTCTTTTTTTTTTAAGGATAATGTAGTGGCAAGACTATTCCTTTTTTTCAGAGAAAGAATGAGAAAAGCAACAAAAGTGCTCCTGGAGGAAACAAGCAATCAAAGGTAGTGAGTATGGCAGTTTGAAGGAGGGGACAGTACACTAGAAAAATTAAGAAATGAGGTTTGAAGCATCCCCCAGAATGAAGTTGCTGATGACATTTAAAATCTTGCAACAAATCAAACAGCAATTTGGAACCAGGCTTCACTAAATCCAGTATATCACAGAGTTGTGCCCTTAGACATTCCTAAGACACAGATTTTCTATTTATAAACAGAACTTTTCATGACATTTTAGCAGTAGAGTGAAAATCGTTACAATGCTTTGCATTTGTATTCTGCATCAGCACGAAACGAAAATTTACAGTCAGTACATATCTTCCTGTTTTTTGTTTTCTGCCTTTGTTTTCGGGCTGGAAAGAAGTCAAGGGCCTGGCTTTGCAGGGCCCAGCTACAAGTAAATAAGAGCAGGAGCAAACCCTGCAAGCCCTAGAACACCAGCCACAGTTACATCACAAACTAAATGCACCATTTGGATTATCTGTTGTTTAAAATAGACATCTTTAGTATGCTGTCTATGTGAATAAAAGCATAAACATTTCAGCTATCAACTCATCAGAACCGCTTGAGCAAGCATAAAATATCTTCTTGGCACCAGGTAGTCACTCCGTCCTCTTAACGCGATTTCTCTCTCTCGAACTTACTCTTCAGCCACATGCTAATGGGTTCATCTTAAGATAGCAAAGCGATGCATTTTTTTAGTATCAGACTTCCTTGCATTGGTGAGAGCTACAGATTTTTTGCTGAAAAGACAGTTTTAGAACTACATGAATGGTACATCTCTGTTTAGGGAAAAAAATGAGGTGAGTAAGAATTCTGAACCACAAATGATGCCATGTGGAAGACTACACTGAGCAAAAGAAGCACTACAGGCCAGTTCACAAACGCAAACGAAGTAAGGTGAAGAATAAAATGAAAGCCCAGCTCTCCCCCAAATGCTTTTTTTCTAAATGGCCTTCATCCTTTGCAATTTGGTCTATATTTCCATGTTTATTTTCTGATTTTATTTTTTATTTTCCATGTTTATTACTGAGCAGGAGTACTTGAAACAGATTACCTAAGTTATTTTGATTCAACTTATTTTTTAATTGCCCCCTAAGCCCTTGGATATTGTTATTTAATTGTTTCAGAGGATCAGCCGTGGCCTCTGAAGCCACAGGATAAGCCCTGCCTGACTAGTCACCAAGTCCACCAGGCACAGGCTGAAGTACTCACACGACAATTACTGCTAATGATTGAGTGTTGCATGAACTGGAGCACAGGCCTCTTTCTGCTAGAAGAGGTCTGTGGTGACAGGCTCACCCTAAGGAAATAAGATGTCTTCCTTTTTCATCCCGAGGACAGATCAGCATGGGCTTCCTCTGCTCTGGCCATCCATCAGAAAGTCTTCATCCATTACTCTGCCCAGTTCCCTTTACAGGCCAGCATGTACGACTTTCGATCCGCTCTCTCTAGCACCAACGTCACCCCTTCAACTGCACTCATATATACACACACCCAACAGAAAACAGAAAAATTAAGAGGCAAGTAGGGGGAAAAGATTGCTCACTAAATCTTTGTTGCTGAAGACAGCAAAAGAGCTTAATGAGTGCCTTGGCCGAGAGCCCCACACTGGCTTGAGCCGGCTGCTCCTGCGACGACAGCATCAGCGCGGTTTTATTCTCAGCTCAGTCAGCACCTCCCCAGCGAAGGACTTCAATCACACCAGACCCGACGTTCACACTGCAAGGGACCACTGGCTTCCCCTCTCTTCCTGTGGGTGACATACCAGAGAAGATCAGGGAGAAATACAAGAGAAATCCACGCCTATCCTGGGCTACTGTGGTCAGATAATTCCTTTTGGATTTGTATCAAATTCCATTTAATTCCATCCATTTCTGTTGTCTCTTTTTTCCCCCCTGCCACCAAGGTCCTCTCAACTGTCCCACTGGCAAGTCGGCCTTTTTCTGATGTTCCCAAGTGCCTGCCTGGACATGGTATCAGATAAGCAGTGGGATGAGTGACTGGGTTAACTGATAAAGTTGCTAATTAAAGCCCTGTTTTCAGCACTGCTGAAAGATTAACTGGGCCAAAATTTAGAGCACAGGGGAAGTTTTACTTTTAACAATGTACACTGTTTGGTAAATAAAAGGCTCTAACAATTTCAAAGAAAGTTGTGCCAAGAACCTTGCAAAAACATTTTCCTCCTCAGAGAATTATACAAACGGTGCAATTCACTTTAAAGCTTTGTAGGTTTAACTTTGTGAGTCTCTTGTAAACACTGAGGCTAATTCACTAAAAACGCTGCAGCACTGAAAGCGCAATCATCTTATAATCTTAACCATTCATTTCCAATTACATATTCCTAACATTTCAAACTGGCCAAAAATCAAAATTACTGGAAGTGGGTTTAAAGAAATAATTTCTGTCTACTCCAGAATAGGTTAGATATCCAGTTACTGACAGGACCGTACGAATGAGATAATGAAGTCATATTAGGATGGCAGTGACTAAGCTAATACCTATACTAAACCACTAAACGCACCCAGTGTAAACCGTGTGGCTCTCTGACTGAGCTGACGAAGCCTGAACTGAGTCCCTGTGCAACCCATAGAAAGGCTGCTGCTTTTCTTTCTGGCACCGGCACAATTACCAAACAGTTCATCATTACTGGTTGTATAAAGTACTATGGAAAGTCTAACTCGCATAAACAGAAATACTCTTGAGGCTTAAAAATGTTCTCAGATGCCCCAAGTGTGTACACACCTGTTTTGTTACTTGCTTGTAATATTCCCAGATGGAAAATGATGAAGACCTATTTTGTAACAGTGTGATGAGCTGAACTGAACTCTGCCTGATAATGAGCATAGAGATTTCTAAGCATGTTTTTGATTTAAATGCTGCAAGAGTGATTATTTACTGTAAGGGTAACAGAACAAATGGTGAACACTTAGCTGACCGATATTTACAGGTTGCACATGCAGTACATCAGGACTTTTATTAGCGTTCAGGTAATGATTCTAAATTGCAGCTTGTTTCCTTGCTTCTCTCAGGATAAAACTTCTGTTAATAAATGGAATGGAAAATGGAAGATGATTACACTTATGCCTTGACTATCTTGTGCTTGGTATGTTCAGATTTCATAAGGTAAACCAGGGAGGCAGGTCATGGTGAGAGCACTAATTTTAAATCTAGACTAAGTTTAACTAAACATGGGTAATGTGAAAAATACGATAGTAGGCCCTGGCATGATCCCAAAATTAAGCTTAACCTGGAATTAGCCTGGAACAAATTTTAAGGACCTGCCAGAGGAGTCCAAACTGGCCCAACCATTATTGATGAGTTCCAAAAGTGCTTGGTTCTGGACTATTCATTTATGAGCAAGCTTTAATTTACTGAGACTGTGCTCTGTTGGCACTATCACTAAAGAGAGATGGTAAAACCAAGGTCATCATCTACATCAATATATGTTTTTTATAATGACAGGATCACCTTTGCTGATAGTATCTCTGCTTTCTAATTATGTTTTGGAACAGGTAAACTCATTCCTTCAAGTTTCCCTGCAATAGTTTATTGACCTCTTTGTGGCACACTTTCAAACCCCATTGAGAGAGGCTTATATTGCAGCTATGATGCATCTTTGTGATGACACTATTTCAGAGAAAAATGAAGAGCCACATGTCACTTTCCTCCTTTCAGTCTGTGAATGGTAAAGTTGTCAAGATTCTTTTCATGGTATACAGCTACTTTGCAACATAGATATCTAGTACTCATTAAAAGGCCTGGGTTGACAGCCACCGAGGATGGAATGTCTTTTTTATCCATGGAGCAAATACGGAACATCACAAATACACTAAACTGGTGACACAAGATCTATTCCCTAATTTGGCCTCTAAATGGAGAGTGCCAGGTGGGACATTGTGTGAGCCCACTAAATTCTCACTCACATTCATAACAATAATTTTGGATTTCAACAAACCAGGCTGAATTTTTACTGAGAGCCTAGTAATTGTAGCAGGAACCATTTATTTTTCCTTTCCTTCAACCCCCTCTCTATTAATGTTGTTCAGCTTCCTTCCTTGCTGCTCCCTCTAGGAGCTCTGCATATGTCTAGGAACAGCATGCCTTTGGCTAAGCATCATTAAAAATTGTAATTACTCCATTGCTTCTGCAGAAGTCAGGAGCAGCAGCAGCTCTAAGAATTTGGGCCTAAAAGCAATATGCAGCAGAAAGGATGTTAGAGAACCCTTCATAAGAACAGGAACCTAAAACTTAGCAAAGCTACTGAAAAAATTATCTAAAAGATAACTAGAGCTTTAGCCCTACCCCACCACTATAGCCTGACCCTGTTCCAAAGTCTACACTGAAGACTGAAGAGCAGCCTCATTTAATTCCAGAACAGGCTGCAAAACTCCTTGACAGACATTTAATGAGGAAACATTTCTCCCAGTTCCACTAACAAAGGTCTGATCTTGCAAGCCCATTATTCACTCATACCGCCCAGCTGAAGCCATCAGGAGAGCTTACTTTGGTAAGAATAACTCACATAACAGTGTGAAAGGAAAGCTTTGAAGAGAGTACTCTGCAGATCGTGACTCTGTGAAGGTTTTGGGTTTAGTCCCTAAATCTAATTCAAAATAATGTTGTAAGGTTTTGCCAGTCTTCCTCTGCATAAACCCTTACATCCTCACAAAAGTCTGTCCTCAGTTTCCAGTCTACTTTTAGAAAGTATTTTAATTTACTTCTTTTTCCAAATTAATTTCTTTACGACCTCTTTGTTTCCCAGTTGGTTTCCTCCTGTTCCACACTGATGCCCCATCATTTCATCTTTCAATCCTTACGTATTGTTTCCTTCTTAAGAAGGCTATCGTCATCTAAAGCACACTAAAATTGTTTGAGAAGTAGTTGCTTAGGGGTGTGGAAGAGAAAAGTCCATGGACACTTTTGTTAATCATTTTATAGACAGAAGGTACCATACAGAGATCATTTTACACCAGCAAAAGGAAAGCAATAAAATCAATAAAGCAAAAGAAATTATGGAAATTTACAGGTGTGGAGAGATCAGGTATTAAAGCTATTTAGATTCTCAAATTCTAAAAGAAAAATGATACTATACAATATGTACCTCTGCATATTGCAGAGAATAGAGCATCCAGCAAATGATGAAGAATGGAACCTACACAGTGAAGAAGAACACACATGCCCTAGGAGAGGTGCCTTCAACCACAGGACTAGAAGGAAGGGAGAAACTCACTGGTTCCCATCCACCTACAGATAAATTGGTAACAACAATGGCGGGGACTTGCAAGTGGCAGAAAACAAACATACAAGCTTTGAAGGCAACTTCTTTTGAGAGAGATTCCAAAATGGAACAATTCAGAAAAATCTACAGTTTCCCTTTCACATCTTTACGTAATGCCTTATTGATTCTGTAATATTTTCAGGACTAGCAATAGCAGAGATGTAGAGGAGGGATTATTCTAGCAAACCTTTGCCCTGTCAGAAGCATATTGGCATAGATGTTTGCGCCTGATTACCAGCTTGTACCTAGCTTGCGGTATGACTGCCCTTTGGGTAAAAACTATACATGTGATTTTCCTCTTCCTTTACACCTTGCCTTTCGTTTAGCTGGAAATTCTATAGAAAAGGGTAGGAATAATAGCAAAGAGTGTATGCACTGATATTGGTGGAAGCCCTGAGGAAGAAACACCCCCGTGAAATCAAAACAGAAGGCTTGCCAAGCAGAGTGCTTTGGAACAGGAAAGCAAATCTTGGCAACATATGAAAAAGAAGATGAGACAAAGCACTGTAATTTTGAAGTCTGACACGCAGGCTTGTGAATTACTTTGTTTTCCTCTCAACGGTGATTCTTGTCCATGCAGGAGTTGGACTATCACCTTTTGCAACACTCTGTCACACTCTACCTCTCATAGTATGTGGCTGCATCCAGCTCTACTCGTAGCTTGGACCAAGATATAAACATGTCTCCTACCAATACTATCCACTATACAATATATTACCAATATATAAACTATTGTCAACACTGGGAGCTACCACTATATGGTGATTTTTTGACAACTGTGTGCATCAAATGGGTAACTAAAATAATTTGCTATTTAAATAAATAGTCTTTTTTCTTTCCCATGTTTCCTATCTCTTCTGAATATCCAGTCAATTTCTAACATACTTTTTTTGCCAGTGAGGAACTTGCTTTAAAAAAAAAAAAAAAAGGAGCAGAGCCCTGCTCCTGCCAAAGGAGCTGTGAATAAAATCCAGCTTTCGCTGCCTTCTCAAGCATCTTCCCTGTTTTCTGACTCCACCAGATCTGTTTCACAGGTGCCTTCCTGGGTAAGACATCATTATCATCTCCTCTCCTCTATGCAGCACTGCCCTGGTTTGATACTATCACTTGCACAATGCTCCCATCTCCTATCTGGTTAATCAGAAGTATGCAATTCGTCTCAGACTGAAACAATAATCTTACAAGAGATTCTATAAGACCAAATGCCTAGCCAGCTGGCTTTCTTTTCTAATGAAGTAATCCAGTTGTGCTTTCTAGTCGGAAATTAGGTCCAACACTGTATATCACAGAATTACATCTTTTACGGTGTACCACACAAGCAGCCTGTGATCCTCTGGTTTCCAACTCTCTACTATCTACATACCCCACACAACAAAGACTGCACATATGGCAAAAAAAGCTCAACTTCCCAGGACAGCTCTGCTGCCTTCAGTAGGGTTACTCGGAGCATGAGTTTATAAAAACAGTAAAAAGCACTCCTGGATTGAAAATCCCTCCAAATGCTCTGACAGAGAGATGCCTTGTCGTGACAGACCAGCTTTGGATCAGTGCCTGCAGGGAACACATTAGCCACTTTCCTTCCAACAGTAAGTAAACAGCCATACTTCATGCGTGGCCTCCAAAGGAAGGTCCTTTGCAGTCTTGTTTGTACTGACAGCTGCTATTTACATACCTTCGAGAAAGGCAGTGAGTCTGACACTGTCTCGCTCTCCATATAAGTCAATAGGGCTGCACGAGTTACAAATCAGGAAATAATATTTCTTGCAAATAAGCCTGGAGTATTTAAAATAATCCTAAATAAGACAGCATGATTATTTCTCAAAATAGCAGTAGAGAGAATGGATTGCCTGGAAAGCTGGATTTCAGTTCATCCAGATGTGTGCAATGGAATCATTTTTGTTTTCTTACAGCTATTAAAAAGTTATCCATCTTAGCTTTCACCATGGAAAATTAACAAACTCAGGGGCTAGTCATGAATGGCACTAGAATCAATTTAATAGAGACAAAAATATGTCTGAGACAAAACTGATTTAGAGACAGGAATGATTTATAATGCTCTTTCCCCAGTATCAGCTGTTCTTTCCACTGCAGTCACTTTAATCTCAAATATCCATAATATGGCATGCAGCTAAAAGAAGTCTCCATGGCGTGTTTAAAAAGACAGGGAGAAAGAAATTCTCAAATATTAGGATACAAAAATATGGATAGCTCTTCCAATTATGAAATAAGTACTTATTTTTTCTACCAGACATGACCAACGTTACTGGAGCCTTTCCACCAACTGAGGAGAAAAAGAAGGCAGTGTTTTCTCTGTACTGAGAAAGGACCGTGCTCAAAAAATTTCTATGCCCTTTCTAGCAGACAACACTCCCAATAAAGCCAAAAAATAAAAGACAGTAAAACAATATTTAGATTTTTTTTCCCCCACTGGAATCACACATTTTACCAAAAGTTCCTCTGTTTAAGCACAGCAGCAGGTAACAAGTAAACCAACACTATGGTGAAAATTTGTCCACCTGTCACCCCCTCTGCACCAAGCCATTCTAGATTTCCAGCCTTCATCCATTCATCTCAACTTAGGAAAGTTTAATCCTCTATTTAGAATCATAGAATAGTTTGGGATGGAAGGGACTTTTAAGGGTCATCTAGTCCAACCTCACTGCAATGAGCAGGGACATCTTCCAATAGATCAGGTTGCTCAGAGCCCCGGCCAACCTGACCTGGAATGCTTCCAGGGATGGCATATCTACCACGTCTCTGGGCAGCCTGTGCCAGTGTTTCAACACACTCGTTGCAAAAAATTTCTTCCCAGATCTAGTCTAAATCTTCCCTCTTTTAAAGATATTACCCTTTGTCCTATCACAACAGGCCCTACTAAAAAGTCTGTCCCCATCTTTCTTATAAGCCCTCTTTAAGTGTTGAAAAGCTGCAATAAGATCTCCCCAGAGCCTTCTCTTCTGCAGACTGAACAACCCCAACTCTCTCAGCCTGTCCTCCCAGGAGAGGTGTTCCATCACCCTGATCATTTTCGTGGCCCTCCTCTGGACTCACTCCAACACTTCCATGTCCTTGTTATGTTGGGGGCTCCAGAGTGGGATCTCACCAGAGTAGAGGAGCAGAATCACTTCCTTCAACCTGGTGACCACACTTCTTTCAATGCAGCGCAGGATACAGTTGGCTTTCTGGGCTGCGAAGGCACATTGTTGGTTTATCTCCACCTTTTCATCCACCAGTCCTTCTGAAGGTCTGCTCTCAATCCCTTCATCCCCCAGCCTGTATTGATACTGGGGGTTGCCCTGGCCCAGGCACAGGACCTTGCACTGAGCCTTGTTGAACCTCACGAGGTTCACATGGGCCCATTTCTTGAGCTTGTCCAGATCCCTCTGGATGATATCCCATCCCTCAGGTGTATCAACAATACTCCTCAGCTTGGTGTCATTTGCAAACTTGCTGAGGGGGCACTCGATCCCACTGTTTATGTCACTGATGAAGATATTGAACAGTACTGGTTCCAACATAGACCCCTCAGGGAGACCACTTGTCACCGATCTCCATCTGGACATTGAGCCATTGACCACTACCCTCTGGATGTGACCATTGAAACAATTCCTCATCCACCAAACAAACCACCCATCAAATCCATATCCCTCCAATTTAGAGAGAAGGATGTTGTGGAGGACTGAGTCAAGGGCCTTACAGAAGTCCAGATAGACAACATCCGTAGCTCTTCCCTTGTCCACAAATGTAGTCAGAGAAGGCCACTAGGTTGGTCAGGCAGGACTTTCCTTGGTGAAGCCCTGCTGGCTGTCTCGAACCCTTTCGCTGTCCTCCATGTGCCTTAGCATAGCTTCTAGGAGGACTTGTTCCATGACCTTCCCAGGCACAGAGGTGAGGCTGACAGGTCGGTAGTTCCCAGGGTCCTCCTTTCTGCCCTTTTTAAAAACAGGTACAACTTAGGAATTTTGCGTAGTCCTAAACTACTACTGCAAAATAGCATGTTTGGAACCTGACAGTAAATTAGTCCTATGGGGGTGTTTACAAGCAAAAACTGAAAGAACATATTAAGCCCTTTCTCCACACACACACCCCCCCGCCCCTTTCTTCTTTCATCTAGGTGTTATGCTGCTTGAAAACAATACCAGACTTAGCATTGGATGGAGTCCTCCATTCAGCAGATACCTCTCATAGGAGACGTAACAAAAAATTCAGTCCCTTGACAAATTAAATCCTTGGCCTCTCTATTCAAACAGACAGCAAGGATCGCAGCTAAACCCAAACATAATAGCAGTGTTTCTCTGTGATGTAAATCCATCTTCACAATGATCTGGATCAAGACAGTCTAAGAGATTTGCCTTTATCAACAAAATGAACGTTTTGAAAGAAAAAAAAGTCAAAGGGAGATGAAAAAGGTCAATAGAGGAAAGAATTACAATACAGCCCCTGCAAGAAAAAGCATGGTCTCTAGAGAACATGAGAGCTCATCAGCCTCTCCAGTGACTTGGAAAGCACCTGAATGGTACGAAGCAGTTAGCAGTTGACTAGCACCGTTTGTAAATACATCGAGAACTTACCAACATGAGTACTAATTTTATTGTCTGGAAAGGGTAAAACAATTGGGTTGTGGAGGCAAAACTTTATGCTGTACAAGTGTGTGATACTTGCACTGAAATCACCAGGTACCTCCTCTTTTAATATTCAGACTACAAGTGGACTTTTACTCAGATCCTTGCTTTGCAATGTCCCCACTGACCAATGGAGCCTCAAGATCACTCTTCTGAATATTGACAACACTCATGCTGGCATATGGAGGCCTCAGAGGGATTTAAGAATGAGAGAGTAGTCAAGATCCATTGGTGTCTGATAATCTTTCTTTACTGGAAAAAGTAGTTTTCTACCAGTAAGGTCATTGCTTTGACAGATTGTGTAAAGAAGCCAGTGGAGGGTGGGGAGTATGCAAACTAGGCTGCTCCCAGTTGAAGTATGTGAACAAAAGAACGACAGAGACCATGATAAAAGTTGATCGTGTGAGTAAAAAGGCCAAACCACTACCACATGCCTGATGAAAAGGCAGGAAAGATGTTGTCCAAACCAGGACTCCCAGGAGAGATGAGATCACACTAAGCGGGGGAGGAGGGTACGTACAGGATGTTGTTTTGTAACTGTCTAGTGTTTTCCAGAGTAAAAGTGATTGTGGCTTGGCTAAGCCCAAGTTCCTCGCCTGCCCGCTGCTTTATCCCTAAAGACTAGAAACAAGAGCTCCACCACCAGGTAGGCTCTCTGGACATGCATCCGAGCAGCCTGGTGCTGGGAACGCCTACTGTCAGCAAAGTCTCGGGAAGACCCAATCTCTCTGTGTAGATGGAGGTGGCTGCCCAACAGTTGTAGCACTGCCTCAGAGTCCTGAGGCACAGAACTAGACTGCACAGTACCCACAACCCAGTTCAATCAAACTGATTCAGTCATCAAAGGTCCGCTCTCACAGAGAGGAAAGGGCTTCGCTGTGGCATTCTGCTTCCAAGCTAGGTCTTCAGAGAAAGTCAACTCCTCTTTCTCACTGAAACTACAGGCTAACAATTATGTTACTCTAAGAGTCGGGAGCACTTTTACATAATATTTCAAGTGGTCCATAGTTTGCTAGATTCTTTATTTGTTCTGAATTCCTTTTGCAGGAGCACAGTTTTAGAAGAGATTTTAGCAATTTCTAACTTTTCTGACAGTAAATTAATCCAGGCTGCTCTTAGAGGCCCTTCTCCTTCCTTTACCAACTTGTCATCTCTCTTGTGCTATCCGCTCTCCTGTAAATTCTGTTATCGTAATCTCAGAGTATTCATTTCATCTGCCAGTATTGCTTTTCTTATCTTTTTCACTCTTGGCTTCACTGTGTAATTGTTCCATTTCTCCTCCGTTTTTAATGTTTGCTTCCATTGCTCTACCTCCTCCTTGCTCTGCATTACTTTTCCTGGTTCTCTGTTTCACAGGACCTTCTAGTTTGTTAGTTTTTGCAGTCAGCTCCCTTTGAGGACTCAACCTCCGTTTCCATTACTATCAATGACAAGCTCTGGTGTTCTCTTCAGGGTATGAGGGACAGCATGCACTGATGGTTATACCTATCCTCTTGATATTAATTATTCCTTTATTCTATATCTTATGTTCATCCCTTCAAACATTTTATTCCATCTTGTCAACTTTTCTTTCATGCTACTAAACTTTCCTCTGGCACAACATAGTACTCTCTTTTCCTCTTTTTTTTTTTCTCTCTCTGATGGCCTAATTATAAGTCTAATTAAGTTCTAAAAAATGAAGCACTCTCGTACCCTCTCTTGCAACCGCTCTGCTTGACAGTACTGGATATGATTCTCACTTCAGTTAGAAAACCATATCACAAAAGTCAGACAATGATTAACTAAACAAATTGCATATCACCTGTTTTGTAAGCAAACCTATTACCTTGACTTGTATGAAAGAAAGAACCCCCTGAAACCTCTCTGTTCCCTTATTTTGAAAGCTGTTACTCCACATTCTCTGATAACATAGCGTATTAAGACCACTGTAGGCCTTGTAATTTGGGCTTTGAAGTATGCAAACTTAGACAGCTATGTGGCAGGATGTAGGATTTCTGGTTTTCTGTTTCCTAGCCCAGTCTCCTGTAAAGCAAATATATACTACTAAAAGATATTTTCCTTTTGAATGTTGGGTTTTGGTCTCTTTCTTTCAGGGCTCCATCCACCTCTATTACTTTTCACCTGTAAAGGTCTTCATCTGTCTGTGCCTGAACATTGTTTTTTTAACTTGTTTGGTATTGATGCAATTTTTGTAACTACAACATAGGAAGAAGGGACTGTGTTATTTTAGTTTACAAACTGAGCTGCACGGATAAAGTATCTGTCTGAACAAAGTAGTTTAGGGCAGAAAGTGTCTTACTCTTTTTTATCACTTACTATGTTAATTTATTACTATTTCAAATTAGGCCAAATTACTAAACTCCTTCAGTTACAACAGCCCAATAATTAATTGCTTGGGATAATCAGAGCTCTGAGAAAGCTATTCTGTTTTCTCATATCCCATCAAGAAAATAGCTTTTAACAGTCATCATACACTGCCTACCAATAATTAAAAGGATCTTCAAAGTCCATTAGGATGATCCACCCCTTAGGTTGCCAGGAAGGTCTCTGAGGCCTTGCACATGACATATGCCCGTCTCACTGCAATCCCAGTATCCATTGGCCTAGGGACCAGAGAGAGCCTAAGGACAAGAACAAAACCGTGCGGTGTCCTATGTCCAGTTCTCATCGTTCCACACTGACTGGAAATTAAATGTCACTTGGCTGAGGCGTCAAGTTCACTGAGGGGGCAGGAGCATCACGTGACGCAAGCTGTTTGTTCTCCAGCTGACTGCCTAAGAGCACGAAGAAATGGACCAAATGTTTGGCTAGCAAGACAGATCTGAAGGCAAATCATCAAGACATATAGAGTGCATATAAGGACAGACTGCACTGAAGAATGGAGTACCTTACACCATGCATGTAAACAGGTGGGTGAAACAGCACAAAGGGATCACACAAATATTAACTAATCCGTATGCATTTTTTTCTGGCTGTGTCTGGACTCTTTGCAACAGGAATCCATAGCATAGAGTTGTCCAACAGAAAGTACAAGTAAAAATCATCACAACTTATCTACTGCTCTGACCAAGTCAGCTGAAGGCAATTTTATATTGCCATAATAACATTTTAGATTTATAACTGAATATATTTACCAGATGGTACTTTTGGGGACAGTTACAACAGACAGCGAAGAGCAAATATTTCATGAGCATTTATGGGCACAACAGCATCTAAAAAAGAACAAGCTGCAAATCTCAGAGTTATAAAGTATTACACTAAGGTGAAGGTTTTCCAGACATCCAAATCAAAGAAGAATGCAGCTCCCTTGAGCAGTTAACAGATAACGTCCAAACTGGAGGATGGTCTGAGGAGGAGCAGTTTGTTTTCAGTAACAGGAGTCAACTTCCAAATCCAGTATCAGCTGTGAGCTGTATTTTCAGATTTTCAGTTCCCACTGAGGTTGTAGGGGAGAGCAGAGCTGCGATTCAGAGCCTTTTTGGTCCCTTTTATGCTCTGGGCGGGGAGAGGGAGAAGACGAGCATAGAGGGACAAGAGGGGAGCTTAGAGCATAAAGTGGGTTCCTACCCATTTTCTTACTTTTCACTATCAACATGCACAAGTAAACTTTGTTGTTCATGCTCTGAACGCCTCTTAAGGCCCAACCAAGACCGAATCCCTTTTTTCCCAGTGTGGGGGAGAGAGCGTATAGGCTCTGAGTGGGCAAAGGGCAGGGAGTATTCAAACATAATACATTGGAAGGTGACTCACCACAGGCTGCCAAACAGGAGAGTGGCACTGCTGGGGATAAACCCCAGCATCCCAGTGCAGTGCCCTTTTCCACACCATGACATATCCTTGAATCAATGTAGTTAAGCTTTTGACACAAGAGAGGACCTTTGAAAATGAGAAAATATAGCTACAAGAGCTATATAATTTTCTTGCAACCCAGGCTCTAATGACCTTTTTTTTTAATCATTAATGGAAAGATTAATGGTTTTATGTCTATAAAACTGGAAGGAACATCTTGCCTATGAATGCAAGACTAACATTTTTACTCTATCTTTTGTAAGAGAAAAACATACACCAAGAATTAAACTGAGATCTTAAAGGAAAGAGGTGATTTTCCAATGGGGCATGAAATCAAACCATCATTATGAAATGACTTGATTTTGAAGCAGAATAAACAAAGATTCTAAACGTTTTTTTATGATGGACTTGGTAACGTTCTGTACCAGCTGTTGTTAATGGCTACAGAGGCACAGTTTTCTACCCTGCTGGATGTACAGAAAATCAGTGGCCTTTACTAATATAGCACCAGTCAAAAGCACTGCGTTACATTCACACAGCGTATAGGCTACCACGATTTTTGCCCCAGATGCCCAGAGCTTCACTGCAGCTCTGGCAGCTACCAGTAAGAGATACAGCATCATAGCAACCCTTGTTTTAACCACCAGTTTGCACTTGCTGAAGGCTTGCTTCATCCAACTCTGGAAGATGTCCCTAGTAAGAATCAAAGCCAGTTGTTCTTCTGCTTATAAGTCACATCATGACATAAAGCAGGAGAGGGAGTCATAATTGATAGCAAATGAGTTCCACAGATGTGACCAGAAAAGTGAGCAAAGACAGAAGCCTGCAGTTCTCAGTGACATTGTATCGTCACAAATCTACATTTACCTCCCATGGACCCTGGCAGGTTTTCATCTAAAAGAGTGGTATTCTTTCATACTACACGGCCTCTAAGTTACATGAGCTGCTGTACATTTCTAATGCTTTGCTTGATAACAAGAGAGTTTGCGATGAAAAACTCTTTTTGGTCTTTACAACATATTGTGCATTTTTCTCTTTCATCACTGTATGTCTCTAAAGAAATTGAATGAGCATGGCAAAGAAAATCAGCAGAGCATAATATGGCCATTAGCATATCAACTGTAGTGTGCGCATTTATGAACCTGTCACTCAGAGATTAGACCAGACATGCTTCTCTCATCAAAGGCTTCAAAGTCAAGCCTGAATACTCAACTGACTTTCCCAAGATGAGATTTTCCTACTCTCAAAATAAACATATAATTTCTGTCTGTGCTGGAGAACCCTCTTATATAATGCCACATCAAGTATAATTAGTTGCATTATTGAATCCAACTGCTCCAGCATCAAATTCTCTGGTAAGTTCCAGTGTGGCTGACTTGCTGCCTTGTAATTTGCTGACAGAAGACATTAAGGCATCTTTTCTGTCTGCATTAGGACTGCTCTGAGTTCATCTACAGTTCCAGTGAACTGTCATCTACTGCAGCCTAACAGCTTAGAGCATTAACTGGAGAGCTGTATTCCCAGGTCAGGCGCTGGGTTACTATACGACTTTTGGCAAGTTGCTTAACATTTCAGATAATCTTTCTTCTAAACTTAGTATTGCTGTATTTACTATACTTCACAGGAATTTTGAAAAGTTCAATTAACGTGCATAAGTCCTCTGACTTAGATAACAGGCCCTGTTGAAATGCAAAGTATTATCACACCTATTAAAGCTGCTTTACAAATCACCATTTATGGCTATATCTAACCAGCAATGCTGGAATGTTTAGGCACTTTTGTTATCTTCTCAATAGAAGCTAGACTGCTTGTGCAACAAATAAAACTACCAGCATGATGAACCTTCCTGCTCACAGGTCATAAAGATTGATTCCACATTTTAAAATGTGGCAATTTTTCTTTCTTTCAGATCACAGTTTATTTAGGGCAAGGCAACACCTTTCATCTGTTAGAATAGAAAGTAAGTTTTTGCTAGTAAAATTCAAAGTATGTTCTTCTCCAGCTTAGTGGAATGTCACCCTGTTTGGATCACGCTTTTTGCTTCTGTGTTTGAAGCCCTGCACAAAATCAAAGGATGAAGTCATTAGAGGAAAATGCAGGCAAAATGTTATGGGCTTTAGCTGTTCGTGGGACAGTATACAGTGTTAGCAGTGATATAGTAGCTAACATTACAATGACAGCTTTGACAAAGTAAATTGTAACCCCTTTACTGAAATTATTTCCTATTTGAAAGATGGAGCTTAATAGTTGAAGGCACTTGACTCCAGCATTGCCCAGATAGTCAGGAACTGAAAGAAGTATTGCAATGCAAATGAATATTTTTCAACCTGTGAAAATGCCTACCAAAGACACAAAAACCAAGTAAGTATTGATCTACACTCACAGGCCTCAAGGTCGATCCATTTCTGTCATAACTGATGGGAAAATTCCCTTTCTTACCTTTACTCTCTGTTGTTAGCTAACAACATCTGTCACACACATCCACCTCATAACCACAAATGACAATTAGTCGGTTTAGCCTCCAGGCAGGGTGTAGAAGTACTTTGTGATGTTAGCTGATAAGAGTCAGAATACTCTGAGTTCCTGTTTTATTTGCATAAGGGCATGATAAGCTTGTGAGGACTGGAAACAACAGCATTGCAAATTCCTTGCAAGTTCTCCACAAGACTCACAATAGTAAGATTATCCAAATGCAAGTGAAGGGGCACAATCCAGTGTGCCCATGCAGTGTGATGGATGCAGTCAGTAACCATCATGCTTCTCTAGAAACAGTTCCAAACCAGTTCATCCTTCGCACTTTTACAAAGTATTGGAAAATCAACTTACAAACACAGCATAGCTGTGTATGCAACTGCTTCTGGAGTACAGTTTGTGGGTTAACAATTAGTAGTATTTCATCAAAATATAACAAACATCATTAAGGAAGAAGGTAAGGAAACTCTATTTGCAGTTGTAGGCATTTAGTGGCCCTAAGTAAGCCAAACAAAACTGTATTGTTGTTCTCATTTGCTCTCTCATAGCGTTGTCAGCTCACAGGATTTTATCAAGAATATTCCAGTACATCACATTTTTCATAAAACCCCAGTTCATGAAGAATTTCAGTTTGTGGTTTTCAAGCAGATGCATTCAGTGCCTACTTTAAGCACTCAACTTGCATGGAAATCCTAAAGCGCCCAGAGAATCCATCCTTCCTGCCAAATTTAAGCAGACAGGATCTCCCTCTACAGGCCTCCAAAGACACTTCCTTCTCTCCCTTGATGAGAAAGGGATTCTAGAGGAGTGTCCTGCTGTGGTTAAAATGAAGCCTCAGGTTAGGTGGCCTAGACGCCAAATGGAGTTTCTTGTGTTGAGGTTTAAAGATGCATATTCCTCATGTCTAAAAGTTCAAAGTCCAAAGGCAAAGCATGGTACATTTTATGGCACATTGACTCATGATTTTTAAGTTACACTCATGATTTTTGAAGTCTGTTTATTTAATATCCGGAAGCACTGCATAAGCTCTTGGATAAATATTCTAGCTCTCAAGTATGACCCATCATGTGTCTTCCACTTTAAATGAATCCCAAGTAGCTTCCTTAGCTGGACTGCAGCAACGGCAAGTGTGCAAGAGGCTGGCTGAGAGCAGCGAGGGCTGTACGTGTGCATCCATACACCCTTCAAGCTGAAAGGGAATTCAATGCGTTTGGATGAGCTGAGGTGGCTGATGCGTATGGCCCGTGCTGTGTGAAGAAACAAACTGGGCATTAAACACAAAGCCTTTTCTTTTGTAACCTCAGTGTCGATGACGGGGATTGCAGTCCTGCCATGCGGCTGAGCAAAGGTTCTGCTTATTATGAGCATGTGTAAACACAAATACATGGATGCAATGCCTTGCAAAAAGCCTGAGCAGGGACTTTATTTCCTTTTAAAGAAGCCAGTGAACTCACAGGTGCATCTCAAACCCTTCTGAGAGCGTCTCTGCCACTCAGTGCCTTTTCAGTACCAACAGCAGCTTTGTGTGTTTTGCCTGCCTTGGTCATAAAGTCCCACAGCATAAGGGCCTAGAATCTTCCAGTTTTATGATGATAAAAATGCACTGTCACAAGGCCATCTGGTGTTATCAAATAGGGAAACTGTGGAGACACACAGCTTTGAAGTAGCCTGGAATCCTTTTTTTTTTTTTTTTTTTTTTCTGAAAAGTCATGGTGATGGCCACAGTGAAAACAGAGGGTTGTGGCCAAGAGGAAGGCACACAGTCTGTTGCAGCTTCAGTATGAAATATTTTGTCTCCAGCTCTTTTCTTTTTATAGTTATGAAGGCTTCTCACCAATAGTCTTGAACATCACAGAGAATGGCAGTGTTTAGAAAAAAAAAAAATCAGTCTGCTAGGAGCCTTGAAAGGAATTTGGAACATATTGTTTACTGGATGTTAGCAGCTACTTGAAATTGAACTTTTTCTGTGTGTATATATTAGCATCTTCCAATCCCACAGGAATTATACACAAATATCCAGCTCTACTGATGGAAAACATGACAGGGTGCATTTGGCAAGGATTTTTCATTCAGAAGTAACTTCCCTGCCAGGAGGTTTCGAGGCTCATGCGGCATTGTTCATATGGCACCTACCCTTCTGCAAACCATCAGTGCGGCTGCAAACGCTTCCTGATTACATCACTTCTTTTCATTTTCTTACCATTTAGTAAAAGTTTCCTCTGGTGGGGAAAAAGGTAGGATTGTTTGTCTCAGCCACATTAAATATTCTCACACAGCTTCCTGTCCCAATTCGAATAGATTTATTAGCAAAATTCATAATAGATTTCATGTGAGCAAGAATGGCTCAAAATACAGATTTTTGGCTTTTCCTATTTCTGGATCTTCAACGTTCCTGCAGGGGAGGTGGGAGGTATGTATAGCAAACGTAAGCTGAGCAAAGCCTTGATTTTAGTAGCTGTCTTTCACAGACTCCTCATAGAAAAACACTGTCCTAAATCATTAAATCACAGAGATGAGCTTGTGCAACGTTTGCCTCTGCGAAGCCAGGAAGCTAGTCCTGTGCAGGATTACTGCCTATGATTTGCCCCATAATGCCTTCACAGGTAGTTATTCACAAAATCTCTCACACAATAAAGGAAAAGACATCTTCTCTTCAAAACAAGATATTTGTCTGCAAGACTGCACTCTCAGAGTACCTCACAGTATGTACAGTGTATATGTACACTAGACGCGGTGGACTCATTTTTTTAACAGTGGAAAATTAAGGAGCAAAGAAATACCTTTTCAGGTATATTCAGCAACCCAATTCCAGAGGAATTAGCAGAACACCAGAAATCTTCACGTCACAATGGAGAGAAACAAGCTTCACAAGGTGTGATGCGGAGCAAGATGCTCACATAAGTATTGTGAATACCCTCTGTTCCCCTGTGGGACTGCAGTCCGCCGGGGACCCGTGCTGCAGCAAGGCCACCCCCAGGGGACTGCAGCCTCCAGGTGAGCCCCACCAAGGCAGGGACACCTCTGAGCCACTGCAGCCCACAGGCAACCCACATCGGAGGAGAGGCACCAAGAAGCAGTGTAGCAAGAAAACCTGAAAAAGCAAAGAGCAGCGAGGAAAATGAACGAGAAGCAAACCGCAGCAGAGGAAAAGCAGTAAGAAACAAAGTGCAGCCAAACAACATAAATAAGCTAAGAGCGCAGGAGGAAAAACAGTTATGCACACAACCCCAGACCTCCTGTGACACCCATCACCTGAGCAGAGTAACTGGGACAGACTGAGTTGAACCCCCCAGCAAACACAGGGGAAGTTGAGCCTGGGAAAGAGGGAGGGAAAAGTGTTTGGTTTAAGTGATTCTTCCATTGCTGATGTTCTCTTTTTTCTCTATACCCCAATCAGCGATCAGAAGTTGATGTTAACTGGACATAAGTAAAAATACCCTGAGTAGAAATGTTTTGCCCATGACAGATGCTCGGACACTCTTGCCAGTCAGCAGTGTGCTTCCACAGGGCAGCTCAGCCCAGCAAAGCTCCCATTCCTCCCCATGGGAGCACATACCTCTCCAGTAAAACTGGTCAGGACCCACAGTGCCTGGCTCCCATCAGGTGTCCCAGCCAACAGCTCCCTTTAACTACTGCAACATAAAATGTCATAAAGAGCTTATTAATCGGCCAAGCCTAAAGCTACAGGAGTATTTCAAAATATTCATTATTAAATTTGGAGGGAAGGGGGAATAAAGAGTTATATTTGGTAGTAAAGAACTGCAGCCCAATATTTAAAATAAATAAATAACTTAGTACGGCTATTATTAAACACAGAGTTAGGTGATTGTCATGTTACAGGTGAGGTTTTAACATTCAATTTTTCTTTCACTACGGCCAGTAGTAAAACTTGCTTTTACTTCAATAGGAGGTGAATGGAGCCATTAAGTGGAGCTGAATTGTTAGGCCATATGGTCTCTCTCCTTGTAGTTTTCTTCATGTTGCAGGTATTTGTTTCTGTTTTGTGTTTGTATTTACATTTTCCTGGCCCTTTTAGTGCCCTAAGGAGCCATTTATAAGTGGTCATAACACAGTAACTCACAAAATTACAGCCCTATAAATTATTCCCTCAGGCATTAAAAGAGCCTGGGAAAATACAAACACAGACAGACTCAAAACCCTTATTTAACAAAATATAGGCGGGGGGGGGGGGAGAAATCATCATTTCAAAAACTGGAAAAATACTTGTCTTATAGACCAATATCATTTGGTGGGTAACATACAATAAATATAAGAACTAACTAGGCCTTCCATATTATCTTACTAGGTCCAAAGTAATGTTTTATTACTGAGGAAATGAGTTTTATGTAAAAACAGTGCATATTGCTAAATGACAGTGTACTCACTTATCGAATCATTTACAAAGTGAAACAATTAAAAGGCAGGAAATTAATAAAGAAAATCTCGAATCTTACACTTGCCACATTAAAAAATAAAATACACTGATGGCCTCTTTTGCAACAGTACCGTAGAATATCACACTCATTCCTACATTTGAATGTCCCCCTCAGGGACAAGGGAGCAGAACAGAGCTGACAGATCTTTAAGGACACTTTCCATAAAGCACAAGAGCTCCCCATCCCCAGGTGTAAGAAATCAGGAAAGAAAGGCAAGAGACCAGCATGGCTGAGTCGAGACCTACTGGTCAAACTAAAGGGCAAGAAGGAAATGCACAGGCAGTGGAAGCCGGGACAGGTGTCCTGGGAAGAGTACAGGGATGCTGCCCGGTTGTGTAGGGATGGGGTCAGGAAGGCCAAGGTGCAGCGGGACCTGAACTTGGCACAGAATGCAAAGATTAATAAGGGCTTCTACAGGTATGTCAGCCAGAAAAGGAAGGTTAAAGAAAAGCGTACGGTCCCTGTTGAGCAAGACTGGGAAACTGGTAACAATGAACGAGGAGAAGGCTGAGGTGCTCAACAACTTTTTTGCCTCAGTCTTCACTGGCAATCTCTCTTCCCACATCTCTTGAGTTGATGGACCTGGATCTCTTGAGTTGAGTTGGCAGGGACTGGGGTAGCAAAGTCCTTCCCACTGTACTAGAAGATCAGGTTCAAGACCACCTGAGGAACCTGAATATATAGAAGTCTATTGGGACCTGATGAGATGCATCCCAGAGTCCTGAGGGAATTGGCTGGTGTAGTTGCCAGTCCACTCTCCATGATATATGAAAAGTCATGGCAGTCAGGTGAAGTCCCCCGTGACCAGAAAAAGAGAAACATTGCACCCATTTGTGTTATAAAGGGTAGCTTCAAGTACAAACTCTCCTCAGAAGATTCTCAACATGCCCTACCTTACTTAGCCTGTCAGATTTGGCAAGATCCCAAAAGGTGGTATAGCCATTCTAAGGTTTAGTCAAGTGATACTAGTTTCTTCACAAGAAGATTTGGACTAGAGATGTAATAGCAGAACACTTCTAACTAATGTTTGCAAGAAGACAAATGTCTCCATGTTAATCCCAGAAACAATAACAACAAGAAAATGCCTTTGTCAGTTGTTTACAAATGTTTTTTTGACCTCTTAGTCCTGGAGATTATGAATCTCAGATGTATGTACTGGATGCCAAATATATTAACTCAAATAATCATTGCCCTGGGGACCCACCTCTCTGGGAGACTAGATTCATCAGTAGACTGCTGCAGGACCTGATTTTGGCACACATTAATGTGAAATCAAGCCCAGGGGAAGCAATCTTAGTATTCACCTTAAATATTTTATGGAATAAATTCATGGTTATACATTACTTTTCTGGCCACAGTACTGCTGTCATAGGATTTGAAGAATGTTTTGCTCCCTCTTCCTTCTGAAAGGGATGAAAAGTGGATGAGAAACTATGTTTTTCACTAGGACAAGCTACTGAAGAGACACTACGTCTGCTGGAGGAATAAATGGAGTTGACTGTCCATCTGCATTTATGGGGGGACTCTGCAGGGTAATATGTTGAGGTATGTTAAGTCTCCATAATCTGCAAAGAAACAGCTCCAACTCACGTCAGTGGTGAAATAACGCCCAGAAGAGCAAGGAAAAGGTACATCACGGTTCCTCAGAGAGAAGGGTTTGGGCAGAGCAGGGAGAAGGCAGGCTGCTAAGGAGCAGACCTCTGCTGAACACAGTTCTCTGCTAAAGCACTGTGCACTTTTCTTTTTGGGGCATAACAAAAACCTCCAATTTGGTGTTCTTCCAGAAGGTACTGATAAATTGTTCTTGCCCATAGAAGATTACCCTGATAAGGGAGAGTCATCAGTTCAGCCTTGCTGGATGCTTTGGTTATATTCCCAACAGGCCCAGGGCTGTTTGCCGGCCCCGAGGCCAACCGGCCTCACACGGAGAACACCACATGTGTCCCCTTCCCTGTCTACCCACGAAACCAAGGTAGCAGCATTCCAAACCAGCTCCTGGGAATGGCCCCTGGATGATTTCACAGCCAAGTCTCCTCTGCGAATGTACCAGCTGGCTTGGGCCACAGCCAGGAGCTGTGCAAGCAGTTCCACTAATATAGCTATATATCTTACTAATATAGCTACAGCCACTTAGAGCAAACTTGGACCAAACGAAGGCAAGCCAGATCTACTGAAGACCTTGATGATTATGGATGCGGTACTGTCCTACTTAGAGTGAGATTAAAAAATCCCCCTAACCATCCTATAAAACCTTTGTCTGAGTCTGAAGCAAAATTCCTTCCAGATTATTTTGTTTCTAACAGCAAACAATTTTAAAACTCAAATTTTTTACATTCACAGAAATGAAAAATTATGGGCATCATAAATTTTATGACATTAAAACTTATAAACCTGTTTTCGTACTGAGTGTGGATTGTGCCCAAGTGCCAAGTATACATTCTAATGAATATTTTTATAAAATCAGTTATTTCAGCAGATATGAAATATTGACATTTGAGAGCTGTGAGTTATTTTTTATTTGTAAGGTTACGTTCAGTAAAATTCATGGAAATAAGATGTGATTTACCAGAGACTGTAGTCCAACAGCTTTAAACAACTGTTTTCATTGCAAAGGTTCCATAAAGAAATTAATCATTGATTGTCTGAAACGTGAAAACCACACATTGTTAATTTCAAAATTTGTACATAAAAGTTAAATAATACATAAAGTAATATATTTACATTAAAACACGGGATTCAGAACTTCTCAGAACAGAACTCCACTAATAATTTTTTTAACTGAAGTTATCAGAGTATTTAAATTACTCTTTGTTATTATTGGTCAAGTTTCAACAACCCATTTTGCATTATGCAAAATAAAACTTAAAGTCAATACACTCCCTGAGGAGACGTCAATCAAAATGTCGGATATTCTCAGGCTACACAGATTCTTACCGAGGACTGGATCATGCAAGCAGCTGTAGCAAATATCAGTGCTTTACTTAAAGAACATGCATGCAAAAAGTTGATTTATCTGCCGAGAATGGTCTTCATTTAGGGATTATAACCTCAGAGAGGCAATTGCATGGATTTAAAGCTTTCTAACTTGAGTTTTGTGATTTCTGGCAGGGACTTCGCTGGCAGCACAAGCATGCATTTCAGTTCTACATCCATCCTAACCCTGCGTGGCTCGTCAGCCTAGGACAGCTAAGGCTACCTATAGGTAAGAGCAGACAGGGGACCACTGTGTTTACTCACTTTTTCTTCCAGCAGCTTGTTTGGCCACTTGCCTGCTGACACCTTTGACTCCTGCCTCCGGTAGAAAAACTGTCTTTAGCCCTCCAACCCTTGACAGGCCACCTAGTGAATAAATCAAATGGCCTTCAAAAACAATTCAATTAAATACTCTTAACATTAGCGTGGGCTCTCTACTAGCGTACTGGAGGAATATGCCAGTTGGCTGCTGGAAAGAGGTGAGTATCCAGACTGCACTTGCTAGCTGTCTCAACCAGTGCCATGGCTTTAGGGAAAACTGGTCTTGAAGACTGCCCTAAAAAATGGTAAAAGGTTATTACAGCTCAAACCATATAACCACATTTATGTTAACAATTGGTTCCTATGCCTCAGAATAATTTTAAGATGGTGCTGTCTTTCATTCATGACAATAATTCTACCAAGGAGGACAGCAATTTTGCAGAGAAACCTAACACCAATTCTTGTCTCAGTTTAGAAAATGTACAATTTAGTTGTTATTGTGAACTGCTAAGTCCATGAATACTATGGACAGTACAAGAAAAATCCTCATCTTTTCAGAACCCACCATTATTTGCATTCTTACATATTGCATATGTTTATACATTTACATTATTTGTCTTTTTTGCTTTCACTATCCTTACCATCCTCTTCCCATTCTCTGTTCCCATACCTTCTCTGTTCTCCTCAGCTGAGTAAATGCCAAGCCTTTTTTATGTGCTGTGCTCCTTCTAGTAACAGTATAAGCAGTCCCCAGTTTTACTTTAACTGAGGTTAACCGCATTTGAAACAACCAATATCCAAAACATGAATGAGTTCACTGTCAGCAATCTTAGTTCAATACTTGTGAACTAAAGAGTTTCAACTTCCTGATGCTGTACCACATTCAACCCCAAGACAGGTTTAATCTTCTGCTTTAGTTGCAAGATGACTCTTGCCAATTGCTGCATTTTGGTACAAAATAAACCCATTTTATTGGATTCTTTTGAACTGCCTTTGAAGGCAGAAATCCTGCAAAGATCATTCTGTCCTGTGACATGTTCTGGTAGTACTTTCTTTGCAGAATTCGCATCCAAATCCTCTATGTGAATACTTCAGATTTCAACAATAGTCATCATCCACAATGCTAATAAAATACACAGGGTTCTTAGCAGACTGCAAAATGTTCCATAAGAGAAGACACAGCTCCACAGCCTCCTCACTTTAGACAGTTCTGGTTTATATCTACCTGACATTCTTTATTCGCATGCGCTCTCTTTTATACATTGTTTAAATATACAGTAAGGTTGCTGCTCTTGGAGCAGTATAAATACATAACCTAGAGCAGGTAATCTCAGGCTCAGTTCATTATTCAGTTGCATACATTGGATTAGCATAGGATTTCAGTTCAGCAGCTGAGGAGTCCAGCTGCATTTTACAAAGAGCTTTTTATCCTGCTTTTATGATGATTTATAAACAAAAGAAGGAAAACAATGTCTTTCTTAAGGCTTCATTTTAAGTAACATTTCGAGACTTTGATTGAATACATAGTTCATTCAAAATGGTAAAATTTTACTCAAAGGGTACTTTTATTTCTAATGCTCTGGTTAGGTTTTAAGGGTTTTTTGGCTCTCTTCCATTGTCAGGAAGTATTGTTTCCAAAAAAATCATCATTTATTAGAGCAGTAAGTCTTTAAAAAGTACAAAGACAGGCAAAGAAGTGAACACCATACTCTTTTTAAAAGCCTTCTAAGGAATAAAGGAAAGGTAATTCAGCCTCTATCATCATGCCTGGATCTGCATTCCTTCGTTACAAACAGCTTTATTGATCTCCGAGTCATTCCTCCTGGAGGAACTACTTAGGTGCCTTGGAAGCCCTCTCATAATGTAACATGCTGTAACCGTGAAAACACGTTGGGGAATAGCTGCACCATTATGCAATGTTCAGTACAATCTATGAATCAGGGCTCCCTTACAATGGCCAGCGCTTCACAAGAGTTTGCCTTAGTGTCTCCTGTAGTATCTTTCTGCTGGTAACTAAAGATTTTAGAACAGTTTATGTTGACTCCTGGGACAGCTGTTGAGGAGAAAATTCCTCATTTCAAGCCAAATATGGAGTTCATGGCTTAGCTCAGGAATTGGACAGTACCCAAGAATTTGTTAGGTTTTCTTCCCCTTTGCTCTGAATTGTCCAACATCCCCCCCTGCTTCCCCCTCCCCCCAAAATCCTCTACAATAATAAAATTTAAAGCATATCCAGAGTGCTTACTACATGCTGACATTTTCTTAAAGGGACGGTGTCAGGATAACTTAGATGTAATTCTGGATTTAATAAAAACTTCTTTAAAAAAAAATCCATAAACTTCATACAAAATTTAAGATGATTTTAAACTGTCTCAGCAAAAAGACCAGTTCGTATTTTAAGAGGCCCCTAATGTTATTGCATTTCTAAGAAATGCCTCACTCTATAAAAGCTAGCAAGTGAAACCAAATAGATTTTTCAAAAGTCCAACACACTGGCCTGCTCTCACTGCCTAGAGAGAGAAAAATGCAAGGAAAAAAACACTAAAATATTTTTGGAATGTTTCTTTTTTATGCTTTATCTTAATCACACATCATACATATAATAGTTTTATTACTGCACTTACAACCTGGTAACCAATGTCCCTTTAAAAGAAAATATATGCCTTTGTCCTAACACTTAAGTTGCAATTGGTAATGAAAACAGTAATATATCTTCCATTTCCACTAGCCAAAGGTCTACCTACTTTTCATATGACCAATCATAACAAATACAACAAGAGTATTACAATACAGGAAATACTGACCGAATTCCTCCCCAGAAAAAAAAAAAAAAAAATATGTTTATAAAATGACACATATTTGTTACAGGAAATGTCTCCATTTGAACTTATTGTATAAAACCTGTGTTGCACACTTAATTTCTGTCTATTTTTAACTTGCTTTTAAACCATAGGACAACAAAAGAAAGTTACAAATTCCACAAGGTGCTTAGAAAATACAGCTTATCAAGATAATACTACTCTCCACAGGTAACATAAAGGTTTTCTGTGAATGACATCTTACAGGTCACATAAACACTGTCACAAGTCTTTGGGGAATGACATAATACATCAGTTCTAATAGAAGAGGAACTTGCTGGCAAGAAAAAATACAGCTTTTCAATAGAATAAGGCACTATCAAGAGTAAAAGCAAATCAGTAACTGCTCTCCTCTGAGGCATGGGTAACTCAAAGCAAATAATGCTTAATCCTAGTGATATGCAAAGTATTTTAAAGATTTGCAATTGGGAGTATCTGAGCAGTTATGAGTTAAAAAAAAAAATAAATGCTTCTTGGGTTTTATTGAGAATTCTTTGTGGAGGCGATGCACCTGTAGGATGTTAGTCCGGCAATAACAGCTTTATTGTGATCACTCCCCATGGCCAAAGAGCTCTGCCCCCTAAAAGGATGGGTAAGAGGTGAGGCCCAAAGTCTTTTCCTTGGTCATGCGCTGCAGCCTCAGAAATTGCCTTCAGCACCCACTGCAACCATCCAGACTGGTCGGAGTGGTCAGTTCCTCTGGGAGGAAATGAATGTTGGTCCTTCAGGCAACCAGCAGTGATAAACAAACCTCCTGCCTGGAGCTGTGCGCAGCGAGGTATTAAAGAAGAATTAAAGAAGAATGGTTGCAGAGCTGTAGGGACCTACTGCAAGGCACCCGAGGAAGACATAGCGTCAGGAAGCCCTCTCAGCTGCTGCACCACACACTGACCTACCTTGGGCAAATGGCTATAGCTTAGATCTTCAAGGAAGATCTTTCTGTGGCACTAAATCCAGCCTACCTCTGGATGGATTTACACTTATAGTCACCTGTCAGGCTAGAAAGTACTTAAAAAGTTAAAGTCTGATTTCCAGGCTAGTGTTTCTCTAGTGGTCCCTGGAGAGTCTTTACTCTTTCTCAGGATTTGTCTTATAGGTGTTTATTTGTGCAGAATCAGTTTTGGGGTATTTCCAGACATGGCCAGAGAAGCAATAAATGGATTACAGCACTACATTCACCAAAGGAGGACAGGATACAATTCCCTTCTCTCAACCCAGACTCATTCACCACTTTTCTAAAAGTCTGTGCCTATTACTGTTAAAGAGACAAGATTACCTAATAGAAAAAAGTATAAAAAGTTAATGAAGCCCACAGTTTAGGGAACTCCTTGGAGACATATCTTAGTTCTCTAAAGAAGCAGATGTCTCCTCAAGGCTTAGAGCCTCTACTTCCAAGAGCTGGTGCTCTGAGCAGCGGACTATTTTATACAGGCTATTTGTTGACATTGTGTGTTCCGATCTGGTTTTACAGAAAAAAAAAAAAAAAAAGAAAAAAAAAGTGCACCTGTATAACAGTATTTCCAGAGGAATCCAGGGCTTTCATTGGGACACAGGGGTTAAGCAGACTTGGAGAATTCCCAGTGGACTGGCATCCCAGGGGAACCAGGCATCACTCAGCCCAGGCTCAAGACTCTTATAAGGAGATAGGCTTATGTTGATTCTAACATTGATTAAAAAAAATAATAAAAAAGGCTCAGATATTCATGTAAAAAATTGAGTCTTTTATGAGATTAGACACTTCTACTATTATATAGCAGTTAAATGGGGTTACTTAGGATGTGGCTTGGATTGTTTTTGAATTTGGTGCTCTGTTCCTAGTTCTAAATCTCCAAGCAAGGGACAACAGAAGAGTCCAGGCCAGGTGTTGTGAGAGAATTAGCAACACCTTCAGCTGCTAGAGCAGAGGATGCTCCATAACTCTAAATCCATCCCTACCTCCACGTCTTCCTGGTAACCCCTGGAAATGCCACAAAGCTAAAGGAATCTACGGAAAAGGTGTTATAACCTCTGTTCAGGAGAAGCTGGTGTTTTAGGGTTTTGTTTTTTTTTTTTCATCAGGGGGCAGCAGGGGGGCTATAAAGATTTTATTTAAAGAATTCATTGGTAGGCAGTAACAGAATTCTTGGCACAAAAAAAGTTAGGAGATGTGCTTTAAGTATAATAGGCCTCTCAAAACTAGGACAATGGGGACCCAAAAGAACAGAAACAGTCAAGCTGGAGGGGTTTCATGGATCAGATAGTCCCACATTCGCATCAAGCCTGAGCTCCTAAATCCTGTTCTGGTCTGCCCTTCTAACACAGATACGGTAAAACTTTATTTTCTTTGACAAAACTTGCAGCACTCCTGTTTAGCAGAGCACTTTTCATAGCACCTACAGGTTATCACCTACTAGTGCTTTGGCTTGTATAAGCATGGGGCCATCATAAAAAGGTCACAGCTTACACATGAGGGAAAAGAAAAACATGTAAGTGTTACTGCAGTTTTTCGAAAGTGGAGTCCTGAAAAAATTCATGTAAACTGTGCGTAGCTGTAATGTGAAAGGGGACATTTGTTTCTTCAGAAAAAATTACTATGGTGCAAGAACTGTCTTGGCAGATAAACAGGACATATTTGCCCAGTGTGTAAATAACTTTTTCTTCTGTAAAACTTCAAGTGAATAAGTAACTTTTTGAAAGGGAAGAAGACTCCGTCTCTTTACCTTTTGTACAGAGACACATACCTGTTCCTTTAAAAAAAAAAAGAAAAAAAAAGAGATTTTTAATTCTACCTTTTGACCTCTGTGGTTTCGGCACAAGTTTCAAATGTCAGACCAAAGAATATTGCTCATGAAAAGAAATCTGCTGGCAAAGGTAACTCTCCTATTGAGGTCACATTCTAGAGTTTGAAGTGTGGGAAAATTGATAGTTTTTTCCCCATTTTCCTAAGAGATTAGTCATATAAATATTTTCTAACTACAGAAAACACGACACATGACTTTGCCTATTGAAATGTATTTGTTTGAGTGTCTATTACACAGTTTCACTAGAAGGAATGCCTGCCTTCTGCAAATTGCGTGCAAATGAGTTCCTCCCTATTGGCTGACCTGGGGAGGAATGAAACCTCTCCAAACCATAGCAGTTATCTGGACAGAAATTCCCCTTGAGCAGAAACCACAGGAGGTCTGTGCTTCTGGAGATGCAGTATGCAAATCTAGCCTTCGTGCCTTTCCGCTGTAGACCATCTGTATGCAGTAGCATATTGGCCACATTAACATCGTATGTTAATGCCAGGCTGAAGATCTCAGCCGGACTGGCTCTATTGACCCTGGAGTCATAAAGGTTTTCTGCTAGAAAGGGGTCACTAACACAAACCCCACCAAGCTGATGCCAAAACCTGCCTCATTGAAGAAAGAAGGGTGGGGAGAAGAGAACTCTGCTCAGCTCAGGCAAGAAGTTACTCTTTTACACTAAGCTGTGGTCATCTCACCAACCTGGACTGTTTTACAACTCAGACAGCTCAGACTCCAGATACAATTATTTTTTTTTTCCAATTTAACGGCATGTCCATCAAGCCACAGAACCCAGGGCTCTCCTGGGTGCTACCATGGAGCATAAATGTTCCCACTGTTACACCCTCATTTTGCCCCTTGCCAGAACTCACAGAAAAAGTCATGTCTTCTTGCCTATTTTCTTTGGACAAAATGATTTCTATCTACATTATTATACCTGCATTTTTTTTCTCTCTACTTATTTTGTGAGTTATCAGTGGCTGGACTTTTTCATTGTTTGCTGTACAAGAAAGGAAAAAAAGGTTTTCATTTATAGCCTACCAGGAATTTAAAGTACACAGGCACATAAGTTTTCAAAGGAATGAACAAAACAAAGCCTAAATGAGTTTTTCTACCATTTTTAGATAGGTTTTGACACTCAGCAGGTTGGAACTACCTAGTCTTTTCTCATGATTCACAAGTAGGTCCACCATACACTTTAAGCAAATTATGAATATATCACCCTGCAGAACACTAATGCATGCATTATTCATTCTGCTTCAGCTTGTTTGAAATGTTTGCATGAAGAGGAACTCTAGTAGGTACTGTTTCATTTCATCACATACAGTGTCTGCAACCTCACTGCAGTAAAATTTACAGCACTGGGCTCTTGTATGATTAATATACTACTGGCCTAAGAATCTGTTATACTTTTGATACCATTATACACATGGGTTTCTGATGGATACTACTCTTCGTGACTTCCCGTGACTTCACATATCATGGATTTAAAGCTAACAAATGTTTCCTTAAAGTATGTTTTTAATCTTATGTATCAGACACAGGAGACATTCTATGAAATTTGTAAAAGAGCTCCTTTGGAAGAAGCTGATACAATTCAAGCTAAGCAAGCGACCTAAGATTAATCTGCTTGTGTCTGCTCATCTGTAATTTAGAACTACATAATTCCCCAAAACAAAAAGACTAATATGAATCCTAGACAAATAAATGAATAAAAACACCCAGCAAGGTTTCCCTCACTTAGTTATCAGGCAGAGCAAGGGAGAGGTGGAAACTCTACAACACACTAACCCTGACACCTCCTCTTTGCTCTTCTTGGAATTCCTCATCATGTGAAACAGAAAGGGCACCAAAAAACCCATAAAAAAAACGTACGTGGAACAGCTTGCTTGTGGTGGAATCTGCACTGCTCAGAGGACAGAAGGCAAATGGAGAAACAGGACATGAAGGTATAATACATGCCACTGTCTACCTCCAGTAGCCCTCTGCCCTGCTCCGCAAATGTGAAACAGAACACCAGCCAAATACTGGCAGGGTCACAGTGGAAAGCAACAAACTCTGAATATGGCTTCTTCTGAAAACTTGGGCGGAGAACTAGCACATGAAAGCTTACCTGCATGAACAGCCACGGTGGAAACAGCTGTCTCCCTCCTTATCTGAATTCTGTTGGGAGCAGTTGAAATTTCATGGTATAGCTGTTACAAGAAAAAAAATCTGTTGAAGTGCACAACAATAAGTTAACCGTGAATTTTTATTTCTTTTCATTTTTCCATTTCCCACATGTATATGATTACAAAGCTCCACTCATATTTTTAATTAAAATATTCAGTGCCAGAATGCAGCTGACAAACTGCTGCAGCTCTTGTAATCTGTAGCACAGTCCTTTAGGGCATCATTTACCAAATTTGACCAATATGTTTAACTGTTAAAACAAAATTAGCAAAGGTTTGTATGATACACTGCTTGAATTGTATGTAATTAAGAGTACACAAGCTCTGTTGTCTCCACTGGTATCTAATATGGTTTTATAATAACCAGACAGAGGCAGTCTTTGCTGTTGGGAAATTAATACTGTATAGAGTAAAAAACTGTCACTGAAAACATCACTATAGAGTTTTAAGATACAATAGAACTGAATAAAGCTTTTTTTATAAAAGATGTGATCAAAAACCAGACATGAAAACACTCAGATTGACTAAAAGGCCCTTGGAAAGACACTGTCCTCTAACAAAAAAAGCCTCTAGAGTTGGTAACCAGCAGCCACCTGAGACCCTACCATGCAGTGACCCTTACTTGAGTTGTAATAGCAGATGACTTCAGATGATGGAAACACAACCAGAAGGGAAAAAGAGACTATTTCAATTTTAAATGCACTAATGAGCTATTACTGTAAAAACTGAAAATTTTTCCAGAGCACTAAATAAACCTTTAAGACAGCAATTTACCATAAGTACGTGAAACATAATAAAAGTTTACAAACACAAACACTCTAAAATTGTATTCATGTCCCCTGCAAAGACACTATCACTTAAATGTTTATGTCATAAGTTTCCAGGGAATGACAAGTAGGAGAAAATTGTTAACAATAATTGCTGGGTTTTAGATTGGATCCACGCTTGAACTTTTATTCTTCAAAGTCAAATGCACAGGATTTTGTAAGACACAATAATGTGTATTTTTGTTTGGAACAAAAAGTCTTGGTTAGAAATAAAAATCAGAGCTGATTTTTCACTGGATAAATTTTTAAATGTTGTTTCCCAGATGACAGGAGACCGTTCTGTTTGTTTGGAGTTGGGTTTTTTTTTGTGAGAATGCCATAGCACTTCAGAACAACACTTCAGTACACATGGGAAAAACCTGCTCAACCTGAAGTCACTGGAAGAATTAGACCTCACTTCACTAAGGACAAGATGTCATTCTACATCCTAAATACCAGTAAAATTTTAAGAGTTGATAGGAAGCATTTCAGTAGAAAAGAACATTCTGACACTACAGAAAGTCTGTATTATTAGTATTGTACAGATGGCAATAAATATTAACTCATTAATTATGGGACATTTGATATATATATTGCTAATATTACACATTTTATGTATTTTCTATTTATTTTAAATATTGTTCTATTATGTTTGGTCAATATATTTAGAACATTATTTGTATTTTATTATTTTACATACTTACTAGAAAGATGAAAATTTAGCCAGGAACAGAAAAGAAGTGGGCACTCGCTGAGGGTTACCTGTGTATGCACTGACTCATAAATGAAAAAGACTTATCACAGTTCTCTGTGGCTTAGTCAAGAGACGACACACCTTCCTTTTATTCTAGTCCTTTGATAAAGCTGTCAGATGCTACCGTAGGACTGACATAACAGGCAGGCTGTACATATAGGTGCTATTGTGTTTGCACAACACATGACCAGATCAAGTGTAACTACATATGTCAATATATATAAGTTCAGTCAGAATTTGACTGGTGTTGACATTGCCAACACATTTTTTTCCAAGGTGTTAGTTTTCTTAGCTAGATATTCTGCAGTGAATAGTCACAACCTCAAGAAGAGAATACTTCCTCTTGGGTTTTGCTCCTTACTGTCTTTTCTTTTTTTCTTTTTTTTTTTCCCTCGGCTGCATTTTTCCTTTTTCTGCCTTTGACGTATCTTTCCTCTACGCTCACATTTTCATCTTTAAGACCAGCCTGCAAATACACAGAAGATCAAAAGCACTGTTGTGAAAACCACATTTCTGTTGACTGAAACTCATGGTGCAAGTCAATGCTAATGCTACAGAGGGGATGCAGATCAGCGTGGTAGTGGCAAAAACAGGACCTCCCTGATGGCTGTCTTATGGTTACATACTATAGGAAAAGCCAACATCTAACCCCACTTAAGAAGCATTATAGGGTAACACAGGCAAAAGTCAGCTACAAGCATCTTGCATTCCAAGATAACAAAGTATCACTTCAAATTCACCTCTCCTGATTTTCAGATGGAAGAGCACAAGGCAGAGAACGAAAAATGCTCACCTAGGCACCATTGCAATGTTCACAACAGTCGCGCAAACGGTTTTCTCTGATGCCATAACTTCCTACATATATTTATGTGGAACAAGTGACACCCAGTGGCTGGTACAGTCAATTACTATTCAACTCTCAAGCCAGGTGCTCCAGCATCCATATTTTTCTCCCTCCCTTCAGCTCCCTCTTTACTCCAAGTGCCCATAGCGAGTCAACCAGTTTCTCTGCCTGAGGAGAACTTCTTCAGGACCATTACTAAAAAAATCACAAGAGAGAATGACACAAGGATTAGTATGTAGATAGGAAGCCCAGATCCCTTTTAAATGACAATTTTCATGTTCAGGTTTGCAGTAGCATTTAACTGCAAAGCCATTTATGTGGCAACTTCAAAAAAGCAAAAGGAAAATTGATTTCCTAAAGGTACTCCAATGAAATTTGCTACCTGTCTGTGATATACATCAAATGAAGTGCTACATAGAATACTCTCAAAAAGGACATATCAACAGCTGAACTGGGTAGGTGAACTCAGAAGTTGTTCCTGAAAAATCCCACCAAGACACTGCTAGGGCTGGGAAAGGGAGCAGAGAAGCAGCATTAGACATTTTGCCCAGGTGACATTCTTACAAACATCTGATATCCAAAGGTACTTTCACACTTATAAACCAAATTCAACCTTATTTTTATGAGCTCAGAAGTCAAGCACTTCCATACTATTTGGTTCGGCATAGATAATCACAGAATCACAGAATGGTTAGAGTTGGAAGGGACCTCTGGAGATCATCTAGTCCAACCCCCGCCGCCAGAGCAGGGTCACCTACAGCAGGTTGCACAGGACAGCGTCCAGGCGGGTTTTGAATGTCTCCAGAGTGGGAGACTCCACAACCTCTCTGGGCAGCCTGTGCCAGTGCTCCACTACCCTCAAAGTAAAGAAGTTCCTTCTCATGTTAAGATGGAACTTCCTATCTTCAAGTTTATGCCCATTACCCCTCGTCCTATCACTGGGCGCCACTGAAAAAAGACTACTCCCATCCCCCTGGCATCCTCCCTTTAAGTATTTGTAAGTATTAATAAGATCCCCCTTCAATCTTCTTTTGTCTAGACTAAAGAGACCCAAGTCCCTCAGCCTTTCCTCATATGAGAGATGTTCCAATCCCCTCATCATCTTTGTAGCCCTTTTCTGGACCCTCTCCAGCAGATCCCTGCCTTTCTTGAACTGAGGAGCCCAGAACTGGACAAAATACTCCAGATGTGGCCTCACCAGGGCAGAGTAGAGGGGAAGGGTGACCTCTCTTGACCTGTTGGCCACATTCTTCTTGATGCACCCCAGGATGCCACTTGCCTTCTTGGCCACCAGGGCACATTGCTGGCTTATGGTCATCCTGTTGTCCACCAGGACTCCCAGGTCCCTTTGCACAGAGCTGCTCTCCAGGAGGTCAGCCCCCAACCTGTACTGATGCATGGGGTTATTCCTCTCCAGATGCAGTACCCTAAACTTGCCCTTGTTGAATTTCATCAGGTTTCTCCCTGCCCAACTCTCCAGCCTGTCCAGGTCATGCTGTATGGTGGCACAGCCTTCTGGTGTGTCAGCCACTCCTCCCAGTTTTGTGTCATCAGCAAACTTGCTGATGGTACACTCTATCCCTTCATCCAGATCATCAATGAGTATATTGAACAGGACTGGACCCAGTACTGATCCCTGAGGGGAATAATGTTACATAAAGACCTAGGAAACCATCTCCTTGATCTGTTTTAACTCAACACTTCTCACAGTAATATCACCCGGGCAGAAGTTATACTCCAGGGAACTTGGACACTCCGGAATGATCCCAAGAAAACTGTCCTATGACAGTCTCAAGCATAAGGCCCAGTCACAGCATCAGGAACTTACCTTATTACCAATACCAGAACTCACTGAAAAAGGACAGATCACAGAAAAGAAGCACGGGTCCCATCAAAAGGCAGCCACTGACCATTTGTGTCATGAAAGCTGCTAGAATGAATATATTGCATGATGACAAACCAGCTTTGGGATAGCAGGCGTTTATTTTACTTTATATTATTTTTTTTATCAGTGAGCAAGGTACAAACTGGAATTCAGTTAAGTTACAGAAGAATGCTATAAACTATGTAATTCTGTAACAGACTGAAGTATTTTAGTTCATTTTAAAGAAGTATTTGACAAAATAGTCAAATCAAGTACTCTTCTGAAAGACATTAAATGCTAGAAAACACAGTATGATATTTAAAAAAACTTTGCCCTTTTTTTTCTACCTTGAAATATCCTCGATACCTATTCACCACGCATGCACAACTTGCTTTATTTGCTGTAGCTTATGTATAGTAAAATGCTTCATTTTTTTGCTATGGTAATAGCAACATCTGCATTCTATTTTAAATTCATATCTAAGAATTTTCAAGATTTTAGGACTTAAAATGAGCAAGTTAACAAACATTGCTGCTAGAGAAAAAGAAAAATGGGCAAAGCCATTTAAGAATAAATGCCAGAAAAACATACCAGATAGAATCATAGAATGGTTTAGGTTGGCAGGGACCTTAAAGATCACTGAGTTCCCCCCCCCTGCCATGGGCAGGGACATCTCTCACTAGACCAGGTTGCTCAAAGCCCCATCCAACCTGGCCCGTCCAGGGATGGGGCATCCACAACTGCTCTGGGCTATTTGTTCCAGTGCCTCACCACCCTCAGAGTGAAAAAACTTCTTCCCGATATCTCATCTAAATCCAACCTCTTGCAGTTTGAAGCCGTTACACCTTGCCCCGTCACTACACTCCCTGATAAAGAATCCCTCCCTGGACCCTTCCCTGGACTTGCTCCAACAGGTCCATGTCCTTCTTATGTTGGGGGCCCCAGAGCTGGATGCAGTACTCCAGGTGGGGTCTCATGAGAGCAGAGTAGAGGGGCAGAATCACCTCACTTGACCTGCTGGCCATGCTACTTTTGATGTAGCCCAGGATACAGTTGGCGTTCTGGGCTGTGAGCGTACATTGCTGGCTCACGCTGAGCTTCTCATCAACCAACACCCCCCAAGCCCTTCTCCTCAGGGCTGCTCTCAATCCTTTCTCCGCCCAGCCTGTATTTGTGCATGGGATTGCCCCCACGCATGTGCGGGACCTTGCGTTTGGCCTACCACATAAATATTTCATAATTTTAGATCTTGTAGCAGTAAGAAATGTCAGAAGGTACAGGTTTGCCTGACCTACCACAGAAAACAAGTTCTGGACAAAGAAATAATGTAAGACCAAACAATATAGCTGGGCAAGGAACCAGACAAGCTTTCAGGCTAACACACCCTTCAAGCTGAGTATAAGGCCATTCCCAACTAAAAGAAGAAAATGAGGTCTGAAAAATGTGCCTATTCTTTTCCCAATTACATCAGTTGCCTAATGAAAGATGTCAACTCTCCCTTTCATTTTTAGTCTGTTGTGACAACAACAGGCCACCAAACAATAGCAACAACCAACTCCCCGAGAAGGAAAGGTCTTTTTCAGAAGACAATGTCATAGCTGCTCTGTTACACATTCTGCACAAGGATTGTTTCTTGTTGGTAATGGGAACACAATAAGCCAAAGACAGCTAACTTCCACATTTCTGGAACAAGCTTTCAAAAAAATCTCTAGATGTACAACCAGGCAGCAGCGCACATAAAACACTTAGATGTTCAAAGAAAACATTTTTTGTCGAGATAAGCATCATCTGAAACCTACATTTTGACAACTCACATTTATTTATACCAAGACATGTAGAAACAGAGCTTTACCCCCACTGTTTGGACCTCAACAGTATTTATTCCTACAGGATTCCAGTAAATGATGGCAAAACACTAGCTTTTAAAGATGTGCTTATTTTGTGGCAACTCATATTCCACATCCTTATCACTTACATAGTGCTTGGGGTGACAAAGATCCTAGGTCCTCTTGTAATGCAGAGGTATTACTGTCACAGGTCAGTCATGAGGCAAACTGGGTGTCCTGGTTCCGGCAGGGATGGGGTTAATCTCCCCAGGAGCCGGCAGGGGGCAGGTAGTCCATCCCAGGTGACCCATGCCCGAGCTATAAGAGGAGCTAGCCGGGGCGAGGAGAGCAGTCGCCACTCGGGGGTGGGCTGCGGCGGCGCGGGTCCGGTCGCTGCGCTTCGAGGCGGTACTGTAATCGCGTTTTCGTCTTTTCCTTTTGCTGTTCTGTTAAATTGCGTTCTTTTAACCCACGCGTTTTGCCCTGACGATTTCTTTTTCCACGACTGTGGGAGTTGTGCGAGCGGCTGCGGGGTTCTTTGTTGCTGGCTGAGGCCAAACCACGACACTGGGACTTCCCTTCTCAGGGTATCAAACCTTCCCTGGGACACAGATGTCTGAACCATACTGTTCTTTAAAGGGCTTTCTTTTCAGCCATCACTTATTTGGGGCCCAAAAAATATTTTCTACACAAGAACTACCATCCAGTAAGGGGATAATGGTTTATCTATACTTAATCAGAAAACATGAATTTCATATTTCAAAGATAAAAATCTCAAAATTTACACTTCTTAAATGCCTCTATTTTGACAGCTTGAGAAAACTGACATAAGTCACAAATAATTCCTATTACAAGCACTGAACTTTGTGATACAGTATCAGATGAGGGCTAGAAAAAGTATCTTCTTGTGTCTTTATTTTGATGAAATTTTAACATACAAAACAAAATTTTCACACACACACAAAGCTGCTTTATATGCCCAACTCATATTTTCCTCTGTTCCTTTCCTATTATCTTTGTATTCAACACTATTTAATGCTTGCAAATTATGGTAATTCTTTTCCATGTTTCCATTCCTATTAACCATGGCCACCTCCTCCAACACAAAATGCAGACAATTAAGAAAATAACCAAAACTAATTTTCACCCACAAAATGGGTTATACTGCAAGTTCATCAGAGTAATTGCAAACCAATTACAACTATTCTTAAAAGTAAAAGCCACGAGGGAAGCAATTTTTGGAGCTAAATACACAAAAGGGAGTTGATACTACCTCTGCCTGGAAATGGAAAAATATTAATGAATTTAAAGTCTGGCAGAATGCTTCGGTATTTCCTGCAAAGAACATAAGTCTTCAGGTATGGTAAACTTAATGTCAAACTGATCAAAACCCGAGCTACTTCCCTGTCCTAACCTAATATATTATTAGGTAAGTCTGGCTGACAGTCAAAACAGTATATTTTGGAGATAAAATAAAAAAGATAGTGGTTGAAAACTAAGGCTCAAACACTGACTTTTGCACCTCACCAACATGCTTTTTTGAGGGGAAAAAAAGAAAAAAGTATTGCTTGCAGGAACAATTCTAACAAAACACCTTCTCAAAGACATATCTTCCAAATACTAGAACTTACTTCCAAAATAAAGAGACCAGTAGGCTAAAATGCTTTTACAGCTACTTGCAGTGAGAAGTTGTCTTACTCATGGAAGGCTCTGCTTTATGGGTTTATTGAAAACTAATGGTAGAATACCACTTAACACACACAAAACCAACACAGGAGAAGTCTGGAGATTATATGTGTTCCAAGTTCTGGCTGGTAAAAGATCCAGCTTGCTTCTTTTTCTTTTTAATAGCTGACAATTTTAAAGACAATTATTTTGAGAAGAATGCATGCACAGAAACAATGTGTTGCTAAGACTACTACTTATTTTATTTAAAAAATGGTTGCTGTTTGTAAGTCATTTTACATTTTCTGAGATGGAAGGCTATCACATCCATTCAAACACTGAGATTTAACTATTCAGCCCAAAGCCACAGAGCTGGTCCCTGAATAGAATGAAAGAGAACTGATTGTTAACAAAAGTCAAAATCGCCCCCTCTTGAAAATTTTCTCATTTGTCATGTCATCAACAGTAGACATAAAACATCAGATGCCTCCTTCTTATCCAGAGGGGTACACTGCAATTCATCAGGGAGACCAACCCAGTACATGTGCAGGACAACCAACACAAGTCTTTTGACCTCCTATGTTACACCATTTGTTACACTGAGCTCTTTGAACTGTATTCTGGTCTTCGCAGCTTCATCCCAACATTGTTTTTCTCAACTTTTTAATAAAAAACATTTTAATAAATCTGAGGAATTGCAACATGTGCCTAACATGAAGGCTATGGTAACCTCCAGGTAATACACTGAGCTATATTTCCAAACTAAAACTGAAGTTTCTCATTCTTATCATCTCCCATTCAGACCATATTCACTCTATTCAGATCTTTAATGAACATAAGGGATTTACAGCTACCTTAAAGAGCAAATGAACCACAGAATGGTTTGGGTTGGAAGAGACCTTAAAGACCATCTAGTTCTAACCCCCCATTAGACCAGGTTGCCCAAAGCCCCATCCAGCCTGGTCTTGAAAACTTCCAGGGATGGGGCATCCACAGCTTCTCTGGGCAACAACTTCCAGAATCTCACCACCCTCACAGTAAAGAAAAATTAACAGGTTTATATTTGAAAACAAAGAGAAACAGAATAACATTTCAGAACCAACCGCAATGGTCAGTCTACAGCAGAGATGGAAAGCGGCCTCTCTTTTCTAGGTTGGCAACAGTTATAGATACAGGACAGTAATGTGGGGTACTGTACAGCTTCCTGTAAAATCAACTCCACAAAAAATGCAAAGGTGACTACTACCTCTTTTGGACGACAACAGAAATTAGATCCCTCAGTAAGAGTTTGCATTTAAATACCAAATGCCATAATGATTTCACACAATCTAAAAAAGGAGTAAGAAGGTAAAAAGGCAACAGATACCTCTTGCTCCATCATCCTGGGAAAAAAAAAAAAAAAAAAAAGGTTCTGAAGTTTTCAGACAAAATTCAGCAGTTCCATGGGTAAGCAACACTGTCCACAGATCAAACTGACAAGGTAGAAAGTGCGGTTTATGATATCTCTGGGAGTTTAAAAAAAAGAAGACAGTGTCAGATCAGGAACATAACATGAAAATTAGAGCAATACTTAGCACATTGCACTATGTTGATTACACTTTTCTGGTTTTAAAATTCAAATATAATTAGACCACCTTGTATTATATAGTTCACTAAACTAACATTCAATGGATACTTTTGGGGACAGAGTGCTGATGAAAAATAAGGATTGTTGATGTGCCTATAAATCAGAGAAGAGACAACTTCCTGTGTTGTGTCCACACATTAACAAATCTACCATGAAACACTTGAAAACTGAAGTTCATTGTACCATGGCCTATGACAGCAACGAGCTTCTGAGAATGTAGAATCAGAAAACCAAATGGGTTTTCCTATCCACATCTGTAATATTTTAATAAGGAGAATGGCCAACTGCTAGTTATTACTGCGGGAGACAGCTTTAACATCTGCTTGCTTGAGTTTTTTATGTTCACTAGCTCTTAGTTTCCATTCTGCTAGGGATTTTTTTAAATTGCGGGTTAGACTGACCATGTAACAGAATAACTTAATTTCATGCTGTGCTAAAGTTCAGCTGCAATCTTGTTTCAGAAGACACTTCTTACTGAGTGTGAAAGTCCCTCAGCCATTTTGTCCGCCAGTTCCTTTGTTGCTTCCTTCCTTTTAACAGGGAAAGGTTTAGGTAATAACCAGTTTTACGGCTTTTATCAACAACGGACCAGAAAAGAAGGTCAAGAGACACACAGGGTCTTTTCCTGTTCTCACACCTAATTGCAAAACATCACACTGTTAGTAAATGACATATTCAGCACATCTAACAGAAGTGAATCATGTATAACCCTATTTTCAAAGCTATAGTTACACGCAAAGTAAAGGTCTGATCTTTACAGCATGATTACTTTACTTTTCCGACATACAATTTCTTCCCCATCTTGTCTGACACACTTCGACCCTATTTTCAAAATATGCAAGAGACATTTTGTACTGCTTGTTCACACAATAATCTAAAGACAGCTGTAATTGGTAAATAAGATTTAATAGTTATTTTCCATATCCTTGTGTAGCTGAAACTGCTTTGCAGAAGTACAACCTAGAGTTCAAAAAAGCATTAAGAGGTGTGACTTTACATATTAGCTATGTAGAATTCAGAGAGCCATTTCTCTAACAGGTAAGTAAAACTGGTTGTTAACTTATAATTTATCTATGCTGCGCAGAAAATGCGACTGTGGAGTGCCAGGTTTCAGAGTGATGTACAGGCCTACATGCCATCCTGGAGACTATGGGGGAAAGTAAAACTCATCAGCTGTCATTAGGGGTAGATCAGAAACTACCTATGCATACGTTCAGTTGAAGAGTACAAACCCCCTCATTCTCAGGGAAAATCTCTCTCCAGGCAAAAGTGAAATGGAGAAAACAGAAACATTAACTTATATTTCCTCTAACACTTTCTTCTGTTCATTCTTTTCTCATTAGCTAACATTTCTCATTATCTTTGCAACTGGAAAAAGTGTTCTTTCCTTCGAAGTCATTATGATGACAATAATGATGGAATACAGGATATAAATTAGCTCCTTAATTTCTCAAGCAATACCTTCGATAAATGTTTTAGGACTGCTTTTGCTACTTCAAAACAACACCTTTTGGGAACTTAGAGCTTCGAATATTACTAAAGTCCATTTATGAAAATGTGTAAATACATATCTTCCTCTCAGGAAGAACCATGTATCACTTTAGTCTAACACAGTTAATGTAATATATCCTCTGGGCAGCTACAGAGCAGTTGGATTATGCAAGTAATTACCATTTGGTTTTTTCACCTGACACTAGTGATATTGTTGGAAGAATACTCATTGCAAGTCTTACGGAATGAGTATTTGAACTGCAGTGCTTTAAAGAACAGAATGCCCAGATCTCCCAGCATTCAAATTCCTTCCTGTAAAGTTTTCCTGCAGAATGTGAAAGCTTACACAAAAGCATACGTGTGAAAAAAGGCAAAAAAACTTTTTGTTGTTGTTGTTTTGGAGTGGGGTTTTTTTTTAATTTAAATTTTAAGTTAACTTACTACAAATAATTAAGCCACAGAATAGAAGTAAGTGAAGTACACCCTCTCATTTTCTCTTACGCTCTGGAGGTCTAGAAGTCTACCTTAGCAATTATTTTGGCAGAACAGAATCAAACCTGGCAAACAAGCACTCAGTGCTGAGGATGTGAAATCCATTCCTATGTATTTGAGGGTGTTTACTGCGTGGAGCCTACAGACCGAGTGTTCATTCACAGCTCTAGCTTAGCACCTTCTAGCTTAGTTTTGAAAGAATCCAAGTTTGTGTGCTCCAAGACTGCTCTGCAACAGAACCTAAAACTTACTAAGCGGAAAAAAAAAAAAACCAAAAAAAACCTGATTCACTCCAAAAAACAGCTTTTTATTCAAACCAAAACACAAAAGCGGGTTCAGTCCCCTATTTCCTTATTTGAATGGACTGGGATTATGTGCTTGCTACAAGGAATCAACATAGCAGGATACGTATAACTCATTAGCTTATGACATGGTTTCCAAAATTCCAGACTAAAGCAAGAGTTTGAGAAACAGATTGACAGATTAATAGATCACATAACTGCAAATTCCTCATTTTGTAATCAGTGAAATTCCTCTACTTTTGTAAGTAAGTTATAAAGCCAATTTACTAGCGCTAAACAAAACTTTGTACGTCTGAGGACACAAAGTAAACACTGCATTTCCTAGAAACAGCAGCTCTTACAGAGTTAGAATTTAATTTCTCATCTGAACAATAAATCGCTGGCTCAAGCAGGCCCAAGGGGAGGACAGGGATACAACAGGCCAGGCAGCCTAACCTCGACCCTGGCAATGTCACATAGCCAACTCCCCTGGGAACGTCTCAAAAGACGAGGCAATTAGGAACAGGAGCACGATTTCACCACCAGCAAATCACGCCTGACCAACCCGACTGCCTTCCACAGTGAGATTTTTGATTTTTAACAAGGCCTTTGACAAGGTTTCCCACAGCATCCAGGCACGTTAGTGACATATAGTTTGCACTACTATGTGGAAAACTAGCTGGTCCACCAGACTCAAAATGTTTGTGATCGCAGTATGAAGTCCAGCTAGTGGTGAAGTACTAGTAACATTCATGAGGGCGTCAGTGCCTTTATTACTCACCCGGACAACTGGAAGGAAAGCACTCATAAAAAGCTTACAGATTTTAGCAAATTGCAGGAACAAATTATATATTGGAGGGCATGACTGCCTGAGGGACCTCAGCAGGCTAAGAAACAGGTAGACAGGAATCTCATTAAGTTCTAAGGCAAATGCAAAGTCCATTACTCAGGATGGAATAACCCCATAAAACAGTACAGAGCCAGGGCTGACTAGTCAGAAAAACAGAAGATGGTCCCACTAAACCATCATGAAACACAAAACAGCAGCACAACATTGCAGCAAAGGTCAACCTGGGCTGCATCAGTCAGCATATAGCCAGCAGGTAAGAGAAGTAATGATTGCCCTCCACTTCGTTCTTGTGAGACTGCTTCTGGATGAGCATGTCCAGTACGAGAAAACACTGACATACTGAAGTGAGCCAAACTGGGAGCCATCATTCACACATGACATTACAAGGAGAAATGAACAACATGGGTTTGTCAGTCTTAGGATAGGGGCAGAATCTTCCTATTGTTTTCCATGAGACAGTGGTGAAAACAGACTCTGTCTGTACAGTAACAAAATTAGGCTAGGTAATGCACACAAGTTGCAGCAAAGAAAATTCAAATTAGATATTAAAATAAAATTGTTCACAATGGAAAGAATCAAACATTGGAACAGGG
>NW_009646851.1:154871-203280 GCF_000708025.1 Charadrius vociferus | reverse complement strand
TCCTTGAGATTTTCAAATCAAAGCCTGGAGCAATCTGATCAAACTACATCTCTTCAGCAAGGAGAGGATCTCTTCAGGACCAAATTAAGAGGATCTTTCCAAACTAAAATCCTCCATAACTTTAGTATTGCAACCAAGATCCAAGGTGTCTCATGGCCATGGACACACACTGCAAACTGAAAAAGTTCCACCAGCTGAACAGACATTAGTGTCCTCCATCCTCTCCTTTTGTTCTTGCTGCACTGCTTTGCCATGATCTCATCAGAACAGATTTTCATAGCCTGCTTGAGGCAGGCTAGAGTAAATACCTCTTGGATGATAATAAGTAGCTGGAGACAGCTAGACAGAGTAAAACCTTCAAACTCATAGTCAGATCCACAAAAGGACAAAGGCTTTAACCATTTCTCAGACTACAAATCCATATACTGTAGGTATATGCTTCCCAGGTGGGCTGCTTAATCAAGAGGGAAGAGAGATTACCCCATGAATCAACGCCAGGCTGCAGCCTCTGAAAGAGAACTCCAGTCTCAGCTTGAAGAAAACAGGAAAGCTGCATGATAGACTTGTGCAATGATACAACTGGACTGACTATCAGATGACTAACATTATCCACTTGTCATTCACTTTGAAGGTAGAAACTGAAATCATCATAACAATCAACTTGACCATCTTGTAGAACTAAATAACCAAGAGCTGAAACAAACATATGGTACCAGGCTCAAAGGGACAGGATTCATCTCACACCTCAGCCAACAGAAAACAAAGCACACAGCCAAGTCAGTTCTTACAGCTTTTTTTTTTTTTTTTTTTTTTAAGTCAAAAAGGCAACACATACTAAGATCAGCTGCTCTCAGAAGTTGTCTAACCCTCTCAGTTTACATAGTGACATTGCTACAGTCAGGTAACATAAGTCATACCTAGAATGAATATTTTAAAGAACCATTCATATTAAAAAAAGAAAAGAAATATGCATATTTCACTATGATTCCTTTTCACTGCATTCTTCGATCTCAACATCCTTGGTGGCACTTTGATCTTCTAACTCCCAGAGAGAATCTCAGACTACTTACCTACTCAGGAAATACAACAGGAGAGTAAAGAGACAGTGATCAATAAGGAAAAATAATTGACTTTTTATTAGCACTTCAACAATTACCTGGTGTTCCATGGTGAAGCACAGTTTTAAAGATAACACTGGTACCTCTGATCCAACATAACAGTATCAGTTTTTTTCCAAATACAAAGGGAAAAAAGAAAGTGTTCCATTTTCAAGAAAAGCTAAGTCTTATATTAGCTACTTATAAGCAGAGACATGTTGCATACCGCAGCTAGATACTTCAAGTTTGACAAGACAAAAATTAATACTTCGGGATGTTAAATCCCTTAAAATCCCCTTTTTGCTTAGTTGGGAGGGACAGAGAGAGAGGATTATTTCCTTGTCTTTCCCCTTGCCCCATTTCCCTCCTATTTTTTGCAGACCTAAAAGAAAAGTTGACTATAGGGAAAACAAGAGGCCATACATGCTACACTCAAATATAGCTGCCACAATGTTTTAAATTAAAATTTAATTACAGGTCTTTTCCTGCAGTGTACAACATATTAATGCTTACATGGTAATTTTTATTTCGATTCTATGAAAGAGATTTGTAAAAAGGGTAGCTTTTTTCATACACTGTTACATTTCTTAATGCATTATCTGTTCAAAGTCTGTGTTTTAAGTGACCTTCACATAAAAACAGAGGTAGCTACGTAGAAATATTACATTTTATGAGGTCTCTATACATGGTGCAATAAAAAAAAATGTTTGTTCTATCAATCAAGATGGATTAATTTCAAGACTTACTTCATAATAGTTTCTCTTCCCCAGATATGAATGCTTTCTAACACCAGTACAGCTATTTCCATTTAGCCTTCGTCACCATGGACAGTTGCTACATCAGTATGGAAACATGGTAAAACTTATTTTATTAGGCAAATATTTGAGTTCCACTCAAGTACACTTAACATAATAAAAAAACCCAGCAACCTATGTCATAATTAAATTTAATTCTTTGCTAAACTTATCATGGGAATTTAACAGTGCTTTTAATTAGATTAGGGAGAAGTAAAATAATCAAAACACTGGATTTTAAATTCGGTATCATAGAATCATAGAATTGTATAGGATGTATTGTATAGGGACATTTAAGATGATCAGCCCAACCCTCAATCTAACTCTGCCAAAACCACAACTAAACGATGTGCCTAAGCACCACGTCTACCCATGGTACGCTTCTGTGCTGTCCAAACAATAGCTTATTTATTTAGAAAAATTCTAATAAACTCCAGCATCTGAAAGAGGTTCAGAAGTGCCTTTTCCAGCATCACAAAAATGTTAATTAAGAAAGCATCACCAAATTTTAAAGTAGCAGATACAGTTAAAAGTCTAAGTGAACATAAACTAAAACACTGTGGTCCAAATTCTACGAACAGATCAGGTACGCAAGATGTTTTGCCTATGCTGAACTGGACTATATTTTTCCTCAGACACTTAAAAAGGCAACGACTGGAAAAGACGGAGAATTTAGCAGCTGCTTAAAACAGTTCGGCAGTGCAAGTAAGCGTACATTTCCTTGTCTGGCTTGAAGATCACTTGGTAGGTCCCTGAAATCCTGTGTTTTGTTTTACATAACATAAGTGGGCACTACAAAAAAGTGGAACTGTATTTTAAGGAACTTTCCTAAAATATTCTTGATTCACTGCATCCAGACAATCCACAAAAGAAACAGCTCAGGTTTTTCTATGTAGATTTAACAGAATATTATGTTTAGAATCTCAAACCACGTAAGCACCTATTTGCATCTGCTTGTAATTTCGATTTAAGTTTTCATGAAATAAATAGTTGTTTTGTCCACACTGGCCAAAGAACAGCTTTGATGATAAGACTGAATGCAACTTTGGCACAGTATTTTTTAGTGAATTTCTATGACAGAAGTACAGACAGCTAGAAGAAAGAAGCCAGTAACTACTTAAAGGTGACCACAAGTTATCAGTTCCTGCTTCTAACAGCTCAATGTTAACATTAAAAAGCGCATTATCATTCTTTAATGCATTGCCTCATGGGAGATTTAGTTTGAAGGGCTAACGCGCCCATCTTTTCATAAAAGCCTACATCCCCTGACTGAACTACATCTCCTACGAGTCAATGCAGTCTTCTCCGAGTGCCGGCTGCATTATGAAAGTAAGTGATTCTTCTAACTCTTGTTTTCCATGACTATAGTCAAAATCATGAGTGGAATATAAATCAGTATTTAGCTTTGATACGATTCCCTGACTTTGGCCTGCAGGGCATCACAAGTCTTCTTAGCATCTCCCAACAACATGGCAGTATTGGGTTTGTAGAAGATTGGATTGTCCACCGCTGCGTAACCGACGCCCAAAGATCTCTTCATTACAATGACCTGCACATAAAGAGTTCATGTTTGAAACAGTAAAAACCAACCACCATTCTCCCTCAAACAAAGACAACACAAAACCAACCTCCACAAACTAAGGGAGAGGAAGAGAGATCCCTGGTCAAAATAGGGTGCTTACTGCTTCAAAACTGTATTTCAAACTTTAATATAGCAAACAAACTGATAGTCAGATCAGTTTCAGAAACACGTTATTGTTAAACACAATAATACATGTTAGATGAAGAGACTGTGGACACTACACATGCATACACTTTTACTTTATTCCATGTCATAAAGTCAAAGCAAGATGGGCACTGATGATTACAACATAGAAGGTTATCCTGGTTTCAGCTGGGATAGAGTTAATTTTCTTTTTAGTGGCTGCGATGTTTCAGATTTGCTATGAAAGGCATGTCAATAATGCATACTGGTTTAGCTGTTGTTAGGTGATGTTTACAGTATTCAAGGACTTTTTTTCAGCTTCCCATAGAAGCTGAGAAGGTGCATAGACAGAATGGCCAATAGGAATATTCTGTACCATAGACATCATGCTAAGTATGTAATTGGGGGTTGGCAGGGGTTGGGAATCCATGATCACTGCTTAGGCCAGGCTGGGCAACCAATTCATCAATCAGTGAGAGCGACTTGTGTCTTGTATATTCTTTTACCATTATTATTATTATTATTATTATTATTACTTTCCTTTTCTGTATTACACTGTCTTTATCTCAACCCACGAGTTTTTTTTTCCCCCTCTCTCTGCCATTTCTCCCTCTTCTCTGTACCCTTCTGGGGCAAGGGGCGATGGGGAGTGAACGAGCTGCTGCATGATCCTAGTTGCTGGTTGGGTTAAACCACGACAGTCCTTTTTTGGCTCCCCACACTGGAAGCCAAAAAGGACTGTCAAAGTTTAACCCCGGACAGCAACTAGGACAATGTAGCCGTTTGCTCACTCTCCACCAGTGTGATGGGGGAAAGAATTAGGAAAGTGTGAAAATTCATTGGTTGAGAGAAAGACAGTTTAATAAGTAAAGTAAAAGCCATGCACATAAGCAAATCAAAACTAGGAATTAATTCACTGCTTCCCATCAGCAGGAGCCATCTGCAGGAAAGCAGGGCTCCATCATACGTAATGGTTACTTGGAAAGAAAAACACCATCACTCCAAACATCCCCCACTTCCTTCTTCCCCCAGCTTTGTATACTGAGCATGATGTCATAGGGTATGGAATAGCCCTTTGGTCAGTTGGGGGCAGCTGTCCTGACTGTGTCTCCTCCCAGTGTTTTCGTGCGCTCCCAGCCCACTCGCTGATGGGGTGGTATGAGAAGCAGAAAAGGCCTTGACTGCTTAGCAACAACCAAACCCACCAGTTTGCTATCAACACCATTCTCATCCCAAATCCAAAACACAGCACTCTACCAGCTGTTAGTAAGAAAACAACTCTATCCCAGCTGAAACCATGACAAGGTTTTTGACGCTATTTTATTTTTGAACTATTTTAGGAACCCAATTCCCTTACAGGAACACAATTCAGATGAGTGTTCTCACCAATACTTGGCGCAACACTCTCTCATGCCTCTCCAGACTGTTACTCTGTATAACTTCATACATGGGATTTAAAAAGAAAATAAAAATCCTAAAATAAGTTTCAGCCAATTTTAGCTATTAAATGTCAAATTAGTTAACCACGGCACCTTCAGCAGGGAAACTGCAAAGCTTTAACAACTTAAAAATAAACTTGTACAACTTTTATTTCTCAAATTGCAACACAAAGCTCTGCACAAAGCACTGACAAACGTATGCACCTGCAACTCTGAGTACTTGAATGGTTAACCCACAAAAGAACAAGCTACATCTGGGTTCAGAACCAGAGATCAAAGATTTCGTAGCAAGGAAACTCAAGTATACGTACTTTACATCAGCTGATGTTGCTTTCAAAGAGCAAAACTGGTGAGGTAACTAAACTGTCAGTTCAATCGGGACAGACTAAACTCTCTACTCAAACCCAGCCACTCATTTGTTTCGTGGTTTGTTTTTTTTTTATTTAAGCATATCATTCATTTTTGTATTTCCACCTCAATATTGAAGTTGTCAAATTTCCTATAGAATTGAAAAAGCAGGTATTTGTATAGAAATGCTTCAGGTCTGAAGATTTGAGCAGAAAATAATTTATCCTAATCACATTTTTTTACCAGAAGCGCTGTCATTGGTCTTTTCTACCGCAGTCACCATTAGTCTTACTAAAGCACTTGCTGACTATTATAAAGTCATGAACAGCGCTTCACACTTGCAAAGTGTGACTGTTTTGTTGGACACCTTGCAGAAAAGCTTTTCATGGAAACCAGAAGAGTAGGAGAACCTTGTTAGCTTAACCTATAAGCCATGTTTTTAAAAGCATGCTACCTAAGGTAGGTGCTAATGCAACTCTATTAATCTCACCTGTTTGGATTTCCAGACCTCAAGAACTGGCATTCCAGCTATGATAGAGTTTGGATCTTCCTGAGCTGCTGAATTAACTGTATCATTTGCACCGATTACAAGGACCAAGTCAGTTTCTACAGCAAGACAAAGAAAATAAAACTGATGAAAAATTATCTGAACACTGAAGCTGATGTACATATTTTTGTTAAATCTGATCTTTAGAGGCAGAACCACCCCTCATGGTAAGCAATCCACAAACAGTTATGGGGACTTCATTCACAAATATTTTACAAACTTATCAGGCGAGTTATGTGTGAGACTCCAAGTATACCAGACTCCAGCTACCTAAAGCAAACTGCAAGCATCCACAACCGCATTCCAAGGGACTCGTTAGACCACTCTGCCACTCAAAAGTTAAACACTTTGATATTTAAATGTGGTTTCATATACACATAGTATCATCATCTTTCGATTTCTTTGTGCCTGGCTTTTCCTTTGAATATTCCTTCAAAAAACCTTTCACCAAGAACTTTCTGATTTTTAAATAAAGATGTAAGAAAGCAAGAAGTTGTCTGTACAATGCTATATTGGTTTGCAAGACATGACAGAGTCAAGTCATCCACAACACTTGACCTAAAGAAGTAACAGTAGGTTTCCTGTAGGGAGCAGTAAGTGATAAAAAAGACACAGTGTTTGTCATTTATTTCACAGCTACAAGCAATTAAAAAAAACCAAACTGTTCTCTTGGTTTTGGAGGAAACACATTTCACAGGCCTATTTAACCTCCCTTCAATATCTAAATTTTTCTGTACTCCTGCATTCCATATTTCCCTTCGCTTTAACTGTCTGTACTTTCTGCTTCTCAGTTTCCTGCTTCTGAGTCAGGCTATTTCTTGTATTCCTCTGTGCTCACTTTCCATCAGCTGTGAGAGCACTCAGATTGCAAGAGCAAGACCTCAGCTCCTCTACAGTGGTACCACAACAGGCACAAAGAGAAACTGATTGGCCTGACTGAGATTTTTAAAATCTTTGTGCAATGTAAAAACAGAATGAAATAAAAATTGACAAGATCAAATACAATCTACTGGAAACTTATAGCTCACATGCTAACCTGGGAAGTCTTCGTTGATCTCATCCATTTCCAGTACAATATCATAGGGAACACCAGCTTCTGCCAGGAGTACGTTCAGCTGACCAGGCATACGGCCAGCCACAGGGTGAATACCAAACCTAACAGGAAAGAAAGTCCAACTCCATTAATAAGTACTGACCACTCTGTTTTCTACAGTAAAATTGCCACCTGTGACCGACAAGGCTGAGAAGTTAAGTATAAGCACACGTGAATTAATAAAAAGAAATGGTTAAACCTTAACAATATCGTAATTATTTTTCCAGTGTTGCTGGGAACTGAGTGGGTGGGAAAGGGAACAAAGCCCATATATTTGACTCTTCACCTGGGGTGCAGCTGTTCCTTTTCTGCAAAGTTAAAAGTATAACTGACACAACAGGTATGCAAAAGAATATGCTCATTTCCCAGTAAAACTAAAATAGCTAGGAGTAGGAGTACATTTTTAGGATGACTTGTTCAGAAAGTTGTTGCATCTGCAGTGGCTTTGGAGAGCCTGCAGGACGCTTCTAGTGACAACACAGAAGGAACCTGCGGCCAGAAACTCCTCAGAACAAATCACTGCAATACAGACCAACAGATTAAATTTTCCACCCAGCAACAGCTTATACCAACAAGCTTTTCTTCAATTACTTTTGAAAGTAATAGGACTATTTTACCATTCTGTCTGGCTACAACCATCAGCCTGAGCCACATCACACATAGCAAGCACTCATGTCCACCTTCCAAGCAGTACCATATTTAAAACCTTGTGAGAGATACCTTTGGTTTTTTTATGAATCACCTTTTTTGCTGCAAAACCACCACCCCCATTAATATGCTTTGTAGGTCCCTCACATCATTGAAAAGTGAAAGCATCACAGAGCAAATGAACTGGCCACAACATAACGTTCTCATGAAAAAGCCAAAAGACTGTTCAGGCTTCCAGAAGCAAAACCACTCTGAGACCTAGAAATGCCCTTCGCAAATGACCCTATTGACTCAGGTATCTCTTAGAGCATGCATGCTCATCATAGTCTAACATTCCAGCAGAAAAATTAGCTGGGACTCTAAGCAGAGGACACTGCTTTGCTGGATTAGGTTAACATGCCGCTTTCTTCTCATGACTGGTTTTCAGAGGAAAAAAAAATAAAATAAAAAAGATGGGGAGTGAGAAGATGGAGAGCTAAGAAGCTATACCAGTTTAAGCATAACAATTTAAGAAATATTTTCAGAACAGCTCAAAACCTATAAGTTACTAAAAATTCAGACAGTTGCACAGTGTGGTGACAGGGGGAGTTAAGGCATGCATACAGTTCTGTAAGAGTAAAAACCTGAAAAAATTCAGAATGGAGATGTTAAACTGGTTTAGCTGCTCCTCCCAAAGACATTTTCATTAGAAATAAAGCTATTTCTTGTGGGCAGTTGCACTCTTCTTCTTACCTACTGGCCCTGAATAAACTAGGCAGATCAGTGTCTACTGTCCTGTGCATTTTCTGTCTTTCCAGCTCTGGAGCTATCACCAAATGTAATGTTGACTCAAGCACACGAGAAATGCATCAGATGAATGAGTACATAGATGAAGTTAAATGTTTAATAAGGAAACCTACGTGTACTTTGGAAGAGACAGAAAACACCCAAGAGAAAACTAAATTCTTGGATTTTTGAACATAAATCTCTGAGCAGAAATCCAAGTGAGTCAGGAATGCAATAAAAGGACTTCATACTTCTTCAGAAAGGATGGAAAGACTGATAAATCAACTTGCCATGACAGAGGGATTGTCACATATTTCTATTTTCAACTCCACTGCAATGGAAGTGGATAAAACATCACTGATGGTCCACAAGTCACAGTCCAATCAACGCAGATCACTTATGAATTTAACATTGTATAAATACATCCTTAAAAGGGCAACTGAGCACTCCATCAGCACAACAATATTAAGACAATGCAAAGATGAGACAATTGGAACTCCAGAAACAAAATTAAGGACATATGATTAATCCACATAATACTAGATATACCACAGTTTTAAGCTGTATGTCAAACAGCAGGATAAAAGCTAGCTTTAAAAGGATTGTGTTTAAAGAAACAAGGAGAATAGACTGTTTTCAGCTTGTGAACATTTGGGATTCTGCTGTAAAGGATAATACCTAGAGCAAATATACAGGACAAAATATTAACAGCTTACATTTCACATCAGTCAGTAATGTAAGCCATGTGTAGTACTGCAGCTAGTCCTAAATTGTACCAAATTCAATCACTTTCAGTACAGTAGGAGAACTCTTATTCTGAAGTACACTTGAGAAAACCCATCACTCCTCTGGCAGTGAAAATAGATTTTCCAACAAAATTCTCTTTTGTTTCTAATAAACTTATTTGAGCGTCTTTGTGACCAAAGCTGTTTTGGCAATACACAAAACAAAATACTCGTGAGGTTTCTATTAAATACTATATACACATACAATCTTATTTCAAGGGCTGGAAAGCCAAAATTTAAACTGCCAAGAAAATTAATTTCACCTTTGACTTCACAATTCCTGGCAAGAGGCAAAGAAAGAAGAAAAGAAAGGGACAAATTATCTTCATTCAGGAAGAGTTATGGCATCAACCATCAGTAGTTAGAGACTTCTGAAAGACTGCTTGAAACCACATACTGCGTATTCACAAAGTTTAAGAAAGTTGCTCATACAAAAGCTTTTTGGACAAATATTGATGTGACTCCCAGAAGTCTGCTTCTAAGATGGCGTTAACCAAGTATGACAGCAGCCTGCCAGTACCGAAACTGGATGTGCAAGTGTGTCAAACAGAATCATTAAAAATATATGCCTCTCTAAGGTTTTCATTATTTCAAAAGATAAAATCTCCGTGAGATTATATAAGATCTAATTGAGATCAGCCTGTCCAGCTGAACGCAGAATTCAGGTAAGCATAGAAAAGAGATAGCCAAAATCCCTGATGGCTCATAACACGCCTAGTAAAAGCTGTGTATCTTGCTCCTGACTCACAACAGCAGCAGTTCTTCAAAGCTATGTGCATTATGGCAGAAACATTTTGTCACATATGCTCTCCCAGATGTTCAAAATATGAACCTCATTCATATTCAGAAATTCAAAACATGAAAGAGACATGTTTTATGGTAAAAATGTTTTAAAGTGAAAAATTGCTGAGTTTCTTTGATATGCCTTCAATATCAGTTATGCAAGAACTCCCTTAGGTTGGCTGGTTTGTTTTTAAATCAAGCAGAAATCTCACACTCTTTTTGACTTTCTGTTTACATGACATCAAATTTTCAGTCTACATATACTTTACCCATAACAAAGATTCACAATCATGCTGTGTCTGACTTGAAGCATTATTCTAGTAGTTCTCTGAAACACAGAATTGACCAGGAATTTTTTCACTTGACCCTGCCCATGTAACATGGGGCTTGCTTATCACCTCCAATTGTCAGAAACACTGAATTAAGCATACACCTCCTTGGTACCAAGACTTCACACCTAAACAGCATAAGTACTAGGCAAGGACATTCAGCCTTTTTAATCAGCCTCTTTTATATAACTCTTTAGCTTTAGAAAGACAACATAGCACACTCAAAAGTAAGTTCATATTTTGAACCTTTTCTTGTAATACAAAGAGTGCAACATTCTCTTTTAAACTTAGATTAAAAATCTGCAACTCCCAACATACACATCGTATCTACGACAGCATTCTTCGCACAGAAAGCACTTAAATTCGGGGGCCGGGGGGGACGGAGGGAGTTATTTAAAGTAGTATGAAGTTAATTATAGTAGTATAAAAAGACAACTATCACATGAAAAATTACTGAAAAATCTCAGAATGGAAACCACTTTTTATACAGTTCATAAAGTCAGCATCTATCTTTATTACAACTGGATAGATAACATTCTTGTAATCAATACTGAAAGAGCTAGCACCTACCTAACCCAATGCAGAAGTGTTTCAAGATCACTTCATCCATGTAAAGATAGGATTCCTGTCATTATGCCAAAGCTGGACAGAGTGATGTAAGAAGTAACATCTGGCTAGTACTTAATTTAAGCTTACTCAACACTTTATACACTGTATATACAGAGAATAATTTGCCCCGGGGTTTTGCCTCACCTCCTCTTCCCCCCACCCTGTTCACTTTATTTGTGTTTTGACACCTCTTCACCTCTGTCTCCAGTACAGACAATCTCTTATTCAAGGTAATAGGAGGGGGGGAAAAAAAAAAAACCACACTAAAAAACCCCTAGATGAACTGAGAAGTGCATCACTCAGATACTCCACAGCATGAATCCTGCCATATGACAACAGTTGCAGTGTAGCACAACTTGTAAGTATCACAGTATAATGCACTCGTCACACATTACAGATGAATATGTAGATTGCTAGCATGAAAGCACAGAGCTAGCTTAGCTAGCCTAGGTTTGGTGTCAGAGAAGGCTCCAGGGAGACCTTATTGCGGCCTTCCAGTACCTAAAGGGGGCCTACAGGAGAGCTGGGGAAGGACTTTTTGCTAGGGCATGTAGTGATAGGACAAGAGGGAATGGCTTCAAACTGGGAGAAGGTAGATTTATATCAGATACTAGGAAGAAGTTTTTCACTTCAGTAGGTGGTAAGGCACTGGAGCAGGGTGCCGAGAGAAGTTGTGGATGCCCCATCCCTGGAAGTGTTCAAGGACAGGTTGGATGTGGCCTTGGGCAACCTGGTCTAGTGGGAGGTGTCCCTGCCTATGGCAGGGGGGGTGAACTTGATGATCTTCAAGGTCCCTTTCAACCTTAACCATTCTATGATTCTGTGATTCATGACTAAGGCAACAACATGTCTCCAGAAACAGTACTTCAGCATGGACTAAGCTCAGTGGCTCTGCTGGGGTCAGGTCGGTTAAATTTAAACTGAATTAAATTAGTTAAATTACACACACTTAAATGAGGGTTGGTACTAGCTCCTTGTTTCCAGCCACTATGGTTTATCACAACAGGGGCAAGATCCCAATACAGGACATGGGCCTTAGCTCAATGCAATAACCATCCCAACGGCAGGGAGAAGAGCCTGCCTCCAGAAAGCATAAGCCAACCTAGTAAGCTCACCCAGAGCGGAGCTGACCCTTATGGAACCAACGACCCACCTACAATACACGCCCAGGAGCATACCGCTACAGCTGCGCCCTTGCAGAAGCTGGTAAGGTACAGCAAGGTTTGCTAGGTCTCTCTAGCTATGCTGATACGGCACTTGAGCTAAAAGATCTGCTGGACTCCACTTGTCCCTTAATCTGCAGCATTAATAATTCAGAGCCCACCCAGTTAATTTCACTACAAGAAACAAACTGAGAACTGACACACACGTACACATTAGTGTCTTCCTAGTAAGCATACTTCAGCTTCCTAGAAACTTGCATCAACGCATATTGTTCTTAGGCTGCTCTTCAGCCATGAGTCATTTCCATCTCCATCTTACATGCACCTGAGCGTATGTGAAGCAGTTAAGTACGTTAAGACTGGTTGGGACAGAATCTTAACAGCTCATCCTTTGAAGTTCTTATAGATTTTCTTGTAGAGCAACAAAGAATGATGACTGTAAATTGATAAGATTCAACAATTCAAGTTAATCAGCTTTATTTTTTAAGTTGTAGATAAAAGTGTAGGCTGTACCCATCTACACATTCTATTACTCACAAGCAATTAGAACAACAGAGGAAAACAAACCCAGAACCTTAAACACATTTGAGTAGAGCTCAGCCATAGAGGTCACAATAAAAATCAAAAAAATGTAGATCCAACATAAAGTTCATGCTATCACATTTTCAAAAATGTTATGCTATCAAATGTAAACCCATGTTTCCATGTGCTCTAAAATAGTAAGATTCTCCAGCACCAGAAGACAGAAATCCAAGTCCTTCAAGATACCCGCCTATAAAAATTAGGTTTAAAGAACCCAAAGCAAAACACTAATGTATTAGCAACTAATTTGAAAGGCTGTTAAAGAGGTAATCAGCATTTCTCTGAGCCATGTGAGTTACCAGAAAACCAGCATGTTTAATTATGAGTTAGGTTTAGAAAGTCTACACAAAGCACGATTTTAAGAGTCCTTTCACCCTGCAATACATTTTTCTTATCAAAAGTTTCTTACTGTGCAGGAAAGCAAAACACAGGGATAGAAGAAGTCTCAGGAAAGTCATACTGTGGTGAAAGTTAAGATACAGTTAACGATGCGAACACGGACAGCATCAATTATCTATGCTTACATGAGAATGTATACAGTTTTAAAATGTACTGTAATACTACTGAATAATTGTGTATCTACACATAGATACACAATTACTATAGAAGATAAAACCAGAATTTCACAACTAGGGCCCTCCAAACAACACAGCATGTGGCTGAAGGACTTTGCTAAGGCGAGAACTTTCAACAATTTACTCAGTTGTAACTTGCAGAAATATGACACCAGTTGTAGAACAAGCATTTCCTCTCCAAGGCCAATGGATTCTCGGGACTACAGGATTTAGCCTATGAAAAGTTTTGTTGTTTTACCCATCCATAACAAGGGAAAGCTATAATGAAGGCTCAGCAATATCCAGCTTTGTATGTGATCTTACTAATGCATTAAAGATGTGATCTGCTGCAAGACCATATCAACTAAGCGATGATGTTAGCTATGCAATTTAGTAACTAAAACAGTCTGAAGTTTCCAAACTCTCCCATATTTCCAAATCTAAACCCTAGTCAAAGGTTATGCATCATGTTATATAATCTGCGCTCTTCACTAAGAATGTTATGGCTATAGGCAAAGTAAATGAAAACAGCAGCTCTTCTGGATCAATCGTGAGCCATGAAGCAAAAAAAAGGCCATATGACAGAGGCAATTTTTCTTGGCACGGTATGGGCATTACAAATTTATGACAATCGTATGTCCATGCTGGCACCCCTCCACAGCGGATGTGTGAGAGTGTCACTACATCTGGATGGTGAGTGTACTAGGGTCCCGAGGCACTCCAGGCCTACTGAAACCAGAGGGACAGCAGCTGCACTCAATGAACACCGTGGGAGCTCCGCAAAGTGATGAAAGGCCTGAATTACCACAAACTGTAAATACAGACTTATTTCATTAAAATACTAGGTAACCACTGCAGTGATCCCTTCTTGAATTTGACTCATTTAAAGTATAAGCTAGTTATTTCAAGGATTCGTTCACGTTTTTCCCCTGCAAAGCCAACATAAAAGGCAAAACCAACAATTTTTTATTTCACCAAAGCTGATAAAAAATAAAGTTTATCCCCACAGAAGCGCCAAAAAGAAAGCCAAAAGCATGCGACATTGTCATCGCATTAGCCAAGAAAGGTTCTTCTGTTGTACAAGTAACAGGTCTTCAACATTTTTAATGCAATTTGGACACACACAGAGGTTTTGCTAAACATGGAGAAATAAGGTGTGAAGAGAACTGCTCCAGGAAGCAGATACACCAGCACCACCCCCATTTCTCATGTATGCACAAACTAATACATTTATAAAGCAATTTTATATGCAAAATTGCAACAGTCTGGATAAACACTAATAAGTAATTGCTGCTAAACCCTACACCAATCCTTCTTTTACCCATCACAATACATGCTGGAAAACACTGCAAAAACTGATACGCAACTTTTCAATAAGCTTGCAAAAATAGTGGAAGAAGAAAAACAAAACCAAAAAACACCAATTGGTAGAACACTGATTCCAAAGGAAGTCACCATCTAATTGAAATAGACACAAAGAAATCAGAGAACGAGCCTGGCTAGCCACCATCTGTTCAAATATCTTGTTTCAAACGAAAACCGAGCACTGACTAATTTTAAAATATTAAGTTACCATAACTAGAAAATAGTCTCCCAAACAATCAGCAAGGTATGCGTGATGTTAGCTTTCCAGAACTTTCAATATCTATAAAGTCTATGAAAAACTTGAGGCCAATAGTGGCACCTAAGAATTATCTCTGCTCTTTGGAGCAGCACGCCAGCAGAATAAATCCATGGGACTAGTGACATGCACTCCAATAATCCTTTCATGCAATACTCAAAGAACTCTAATACCAGTCTTGCTTGCAATAGCAAAACCTTATGGGAACCCAGCAAGAGTAGGTCTAAGTTGCTTAATGGATTGGCGTATCTGTCACAAGAGGAGAGGCTGAGAGCTGTGATCCTTCAGCCTGCAGAAGAGAAGGCTCAAAGGAATCTTATCACCATGTACAAATACTGATGGACGAAAGTAAAGAAGACAGAGCCAGATTCTTCTCAGTGGTATCCAGTGAACGGACAAGAGGCAATGGTTGCAAATAGAGTAAAACAGGTTTTTCTGTATTTCAAAGGATGACTGAACATTGGGACAGATTTCCCAGGGAGGCTGTCAAGGCTCCATCTCTGGAGACTAGATATTCAAAACCCAACTGGACAAGGTCGTAGGCAACCTGTTCCAGTTGACTCTGGTTTGAGCAAGGGGGCTGGCTGAACTAGACAATCTCCAGAGACTGCATTAATTTAGCTATTCTGTGAAGATCCAGGTTACATTAAAATAGTGACAGAAGTTTACATCCCTGGCTACTTTCTGAACAAATCAGTCTGTAGAAACCTTTAAATCATGGTGTGAGAGAACATACAACAGCCCTAATGCTTGGAAGGGACAAAAAGAAACCAGGTAGTACTAGAGTCCTGCTGCTAACATAAGATCACATGGATTGACTTATGAGGATTTTGAGGAACGTAACAGACCAGAGATCTGCTTTTAGCAGAGACACTGTGTGCAGTGCATCAGTCCAAAAACAGAAGCTCCTGAGCATCTGCAAGACACCTCTCATTAATACACACTGAATGTCTTCAGCTATTCCAGAGGGCAGAAAGGGTTAGGACAATTATAGCGTGGTTAATTCTTTTCAGTATTGTTTCAAACATGCCAATCAGAACTGGATGTTACCATCTATATTATTTTTATTATATATATACAAACATTACTGTGTAGTAGGAAACATTACTTCTATAAATGCAAGTCAGTTATCCCAGGAAAGAAGTCCCATGTTCTTGGTGCAGAGGCTGCTGCCTGACCTACTCTTCCACTTCATATCACACTGACCCCCACAAATGCTCTTCCATATTATTTCCTTCCTAGGAGCCTCAACTATTCCCATTGCACCCCTTTAACTATTCCCCAAGCAGAAGTGTCCGTTTCCTTAGGAAATTAGGGCTTAAAAAAATAATAATATTAAAGCTATTTTAGCTATTTTAGCCTAGTAAATAATCCCCTTGTTGGAGGTTCCTCTAGGAGAAATTTCTCAATTCAAAGCACTTAAGTTAAGCCTGCACTCTCTCCCACTGACTACAAGCATAAAGAAAAACTATATTCTCCCTGTGCTGAAGTCAGCTGTTGTGACTACTCCTCACAGGAACGTAATTCCACAAAGTGGTTACTTTCACACAGCTCTTCAGCCTCCACCTTTAGAAAAGGCTGCTAACTGTTCTCTTGAACACAATACGAAATTCTACATTAAAGTTTTACTTCACAAAAAAAGTCACTGCTTGTTTTGTAGAAAAACACTATGATATCCAAAGCAGAGCAGATGTATCTAAAGGAGCTAACTTACCTTTCAAAAAAAGTAAGATTTTGTTGCTACAATAAAGAAGTATTAAATTTTAAAGTCATTCTTTTTAACTTAACTTCAGCATGACACCCAACAAAACTAAACCAAAACAAACAAACAACAAAAAATTATTCTTCAATGGCTGGGACAGCATCTAAAAACCAAATTTAAGACGACTGTAAGGGAGTAAAGGATCTTTTACACTAAGCCATGAAGTTTCTAGATATTCAGCTGTAAGTTAGTAAGACTAGAGCATCTGTCAAGCTAGTATTTCTGAAAGACATCAGCATAGTAATGACTGGTGAAAGAAAAATTAAACCAAAACGAAGACTTATAAGGAATATTAATAGAACCAAAAAACAAAAATCCAACCCTGTAATACTTTTCGTCAAGGAAAGTACTTACCTGACATTTTTCCCTTGTTCTCTCAACATCTTCACCAGATCAGCTATAGGGTACTGAGCTTTTGCTGCACACAAACCATAACCTAAAAGAATTTCCAAAATTTTAAGCTATTTTTCTGTTCCAGTGCAGACAGAATAGTTACAGACAATAAGTGTACCTTTTACACAAACAGAAGTTCTCAAAAATAAACAAAAAAGTTTTCATATATCTGTATATACACACATGCATACATCAGATACTCATATATTCCCAGCCTGATCACTGTAATTCATCTCTTGTTTTTGGTCTCCTGACCACTAACAGTGTAGTGATTTAACCAGTCAAACTACACAAGTAACCTATTTCAGCTTCACAAAAATACATGTTCCTTTCTCTATCAGAAAAGGATGTTTCAGACAGGTACAATGAAAAAAGGCTACTATCAGGTTACTTCATTGCCATTATCCTCAACAAAATTTTCAATCTACCTAATGCAAACCTAGTAGCTGAACAGGCCTTTTAGCAGCAAATAATGTTTTCAGTCTTTCTGTCTGAATTAATTCATCAGAGCAGTAATGCTCAGGAAGAAAATGGAGAGTACAAATTATTAATGGCGTCCTCAAGGTTTGACCACAGGAGCAAGAGGCGAACTCCTTGAACAAGTTTGCAAACTTCATTGGAAACAAAGCTAACTTCTTCAAACTAGACCCTTACCTCACTGCTGTTTTCACTTAAGTTGAAACAAAATGAAAGATGACTTTGTTTTCTAACATTCTTCTTATTCTGACGCTAAAATAAATTTAACGCAAGAGTTATGCCCTTCAGTTGAAGGAAAACGAGTCTTGAGCTACTGCATACCTGACCACAAGTAACAGGGAATGTGCTATTCAACCATATGAGCCTACAGCCAATGTAATAGTTTCAGACAACTCAGGGGTTTTGTTTTCATGTTTTTTTCTACTTGAATTGCAGTATTTACTGTATACTAAGTTTTAGATTTTTTTCTGCCATTTTTTTTTAATAAAACAATGCATAATTGAGCAAGTAGATGAGAAGTGTAACCAAAATCCTCTCTTTCAGTAACTTAACGGACAGATATTTTATTACTGGTACCACTGGTACTGTGGTAGTGCTCAGAAACTCACACCATAATAGCTGTTAATTTTAACAAAATTAACTGTAAACATAGTTTACAAATGACAGTCTTTGTCCTGAAGAATTTAAAATCTAAATAAATAGAACAAAGTTTGAAGAGACACACACAAGGAAAAATAAAGTGGCATACATGTCTACACAGAGGAATGATGACTAACCTGGGAACAACAAGAGATCCCACAGACCCAGTTGATATTTGACATGCTGCTGCTATATTGCAACTGAAAGACATGCTACAGTTTTTTGTTTTGTTTTGGGGTTTTGTTTGTTTGTGGTGGTGGTTTTTTTTTTTTAATAATACATCCTCTGAATATCTTGCTGTATGAGCCAAGACTGTCTTACCTGGAGTAATAATAATACTATTGGCTTCTTTTATCATGTCAATTGCATTGTCCACATTGATCTCTGTGTGGGTTCCAGTAATTTCCATGGGCTTCCCACCAGCTGTTGATGTGGTGCCATAGCCCCCTAGAATCACATTTGCAAGGGAACGGTTCATAGCCTAGAAGACAAGAGGGTTTTGGTCAGCTAAAGATGAAATACAAAAATAAAGGAGAGCAAATATCCACAAAGAAAACTTCTGAAAATATTAAAGCCTTCCTGACAGTAGTCTTTATCTGCTGCTTTTGCCTGCTGACAACTCAAAACAGGATCCTTAAGAGACCCAGATTAACACAACAATAGCCAAACATCAGCTTGTAACACATTACATTACTCGTATAATGAGAGAGCATCAGCATTTCCCCAAGACAAAAACCAAAGCAAACCAAATAGCAAATACTGGTCTCTTTTTGTTCTTAAAAGGGAGAGATATAAAAGAATGTGTATTCGATGACAGAATTTTTAAATTTTTTTACATCCATACATATATATACATATGTACACGCACACATGCTATTTTTGCAAGACACTTGAAGTTCTTGAGCAAGTCAATGTATAAGCATAGAACTGCTATATGACCACATGGAAACGACGTAGCTCTTACAGGTAGTACAGAAGCAAAGCTCCTACAGCATCAATACAGAAAAGAACACAAAAAAGCTAAGTAGCCACACAAAACTAACCAAATGCTAACTCAAAACAAATTGTAATGAACTGAAGGGGGCCATTAACTTAGTGGCTGAGCACCAAAGGGGAACAAGAAATCTTAAAGAAGGAGCTCTGAGAACACATCCTGAAAATTCAGCTCTCTAGATACATAGCCAGGAACAGCCACTGGCTAAATGCTTTCACTGGCATGTCTCCTTGTGACCATGGTCCCAAAGCAGTATCTGGCAGTAGGCAAAACTTGTAACTGCAGTACACAAAACTTCAGACGTAGGCAATGAACAGGATAAATTGCTTGTTTAATTAAACATGTGTGTCATACATCTGCTGTGCTAGCTTAGAAACCACAGTAAAATTTAAGAATGGAGAGGCACACGTACAAGGGAGAGGAAGCACCCACACAAAAGCATGCTTCCAAGTGTCCATTTTCCACTAACATTTCAAATCATGCAACTCCACAGGTTTTTTGCTATAGCCTGAGAAGGTATGCCACTTGGTGAAATTCATCATCTAGCACAACAAAGATGTTAGATGAACTTCTGTTTATCCTGATAAATCATCACTGCGTCAGATACTGTAAGGAAGGCGCACAAATGCAGTGAAATCAGCATCTTTCTACCGTCTGCAGTAGGCAGCAGTTCAGACCCTCAAAGAACACCCTGCCTTTGCCGTGTTATCACAGTATTAAACCTTCAAACAGGAAAGCACACTACTTAGTATATTACCGCAGTTAAGTCACAGGTAACACAGCTGAGACAGAATACTTTCTTCAAATCCTGCACATGCTAAGCTTACAAGCAGCAAAGCACTCTCTACGCACATCTAAACCAAAAGACAAAACTAAGACCAGGCCAAAGTGGGGGCTGTTCAAACATTATTAGAAATCTGAGAATCCACACAAAGAAAGCACGAGATTGAAGCACCACTGCCTAGCTCTGCACTAGAGACCTGAGAAAAGAAGGGGGAAATCTGGCAAAAAAGGGTGTAGTACAGAAGGCTTAAAAATGAGCCAAGACCTCATCAAGCAACAATTAACCAAGGCAGCTAAGACCTACTCAGCACAGGGACTGTGTGGAAACTCTCCTATGCCTTCTTTACCACCACAGACCACATATAAATAAAGCCCAGGCTTCACCATTCAGAGATAACCCAACTACTAGCAAAAGGCCCTCTCTGCTGTGCATACACAGGTGACACTGACCTGGAGCTTACAGCCTCAGGAAAACCAAACCTTTGATCCCTGAGAACTCCAGTCCTTCCACTGTGCCCACAGAAACCACACAGCTAGTACAGGTGATGGGCCAGCATACAATTTATTAGAGTAACACAATTTGTCCTTTCTCCTGCTTTGCTTCATCATCCCAAGTAATGGTTCCTCTTCTATTTGAAACGTTTTCCCCATCTCTAAGCATACTGATTTAATACTACAGTTGCAATCATCAAGTATTCACTCTTCAAAAAAAAGGTAGGACATGCTAATACGAATCAAGTGTTCTGAAGAACACGTTATGTTAGCATTTTAGAAGAAGTCACAAGTCACAGGATGACTGAACAGTACAGTCCTTTGCTTTTTTGTTTTGAAGCTAAATTCTTTGTCCTTAACTCACCCTACTAATAGGTACAAAAGAGGAATGGATGGAAAACCAAGCAGACACCAGTGCAAAAACTAAATGGTTATCTGAATACACGTTGGCCAATTTTATCAAGTCAAGCTTTAAGAGATCTGGATAGCCTTTGGATGATTAAGCTACAGTTTTACCACAAAAAGTAATTAGCAATGTCGTAAAAAGAAGGTTTCAACCATCAAGATTTCCACAAACACTTTCTCATCTGTACTAGATAAGCTTCAATAAATACACTGCTTTGGATGGAAGTCATACACAGGGTGGGGAGGAGAAAACTGTTGCTTCATTAACACAGGTTGCAACAGCCTAAAGCAGAGTTTATTGAAACTCTTGACCATTTTTGCTCCTGAAACGCAGATTCAAGACAATGATACTGAATCCCCTGATTATAACAATGTTTTTAAAAGTAATGATTTCCATTAAAGGAAGTAAAGCAGAAAAGAAAAATGCCAGGCTAGAAATAAGTTACTCTGCTTACCGTGCAGAAATTACACAAAAGAATTTTAATTTTACTGTCTGATCAACTTTAATTGTCTAAGCTTATGTAAAGCAGCACAAGATTTCTAGAATATTACTTCAAAAAACTAAACTTCCTGAAATTTGAGAAATACGTAGAGGAAGGTCACTCTGTCACTGCATAATTATTTTGCTGACTATTTCTCAAGGCTTCCTATTTACCTAGATTCCTCCAACCAACAGATGCAAGTATCATAGAATCATAAAATGGTTAAGAGTTGGAAGAGACCTTAAAGATCATCTAGTAACAACCCCCCTGCCATAGGGTTGCTCAAAGCCCCATTCAGCTCAAAACGCTGTGAGTGCAGAGAGGAGCTAGCAATAAAACAAATTAAAAACGGAAGAGGATAGTAAAAGAAAAATGAAGGTATAGAGTGACTGCTCCTACTGGTAAATACATACCAAACAGATCGTATTTTCACGAAGACTTACAAGAATTTGATCTTTAAAGAACACACTTTTCATCCCTGTGTTGCCCAGAAGCATCATCTTTCTATTGATATGGACTAAATTGCTGCCTGTATACAAATATATATACACATATATTTATAAATAAAAAGATATCCCATGAGCCACTTAATCTGATTTCCTTTTGATAAGGAGATACAAAATGTTCAAGAAAGAACAAGATTCTTTAAAATTCATACCTGGAATTGTTCATTCGAACTCACCTCCGTGAAGCTGCACAAAAATACGTTTTTAAGCTTTTCTGAAATTTTTCCTCAAGAGAGATGACAATTAATGATACTGATCATTCCTAACACGGTAACAACACTACTTATCAGCAGAGACAAAGTAAAAGACGACAGCCTGGGCTGACCATAGGAAAACATCAGGACAGGAGAACAGCAACACTGATCATCCAAGAACACAGCAGCAGAAGTGAAACAGAATTACAAAACAGAGAATCAGGAGGTTGGCAGCTGTTGCACTGTGAACAGTTTTCTTTAAGTCATTACCTCTCCATCTTTGAAAACAAAAGGGAGTGAGACACGGGAAAACAAGAAACATCAGTACAAACGTTCCTTAGAAAAGGACAACATGACTAATAAACGCAACATTCCACAGAGCTGACGCTCAAGTTTGCCGCGGCACAGACAGCATCAGCAATACACTAATGCAAGCCTGCTGCCACCCTGTGGTACTTCAAAGTAGCTGCTCTGAACAAAGCACTTCCCTATACTCCAAAAACCAAACTTTAAATTTCTCTCTAATCGAACCAAACTTTTTTTTTTAAAGGAACTCACTACTTAAAGTATCTCCTGCTGATAAATTTTAAATTTAGCTTAAAATTAACAATATTGCAGAGTGACTTGGCAAAAAAATAAAAAATAAAAAATCAACATGCCCAAGGACAAGTAATCATACTGATTTGAGGTCAGATTTAATTCCCAAGTCAATGCAAAGGCTTTCCTCAGTTTTGAAGTACGCACCTCTCCAAACCAAAGAGAGATGACTAACATCTAGTCCAACGGTTTCAATCAAGAATTTTCTAGTCTCTGAACACATAGCAGTTTGGTCTTCCGAATGCTTATCTTCCTAGCAAACATGCTGAGTGAGGTTTTTCCTTACTTGGAAAACAAGCACAATTTCTGCTGACTTCTTACCACACACATGATGTAAGAGAGGATGGCCCCAGAGGAGCCAATGAGTGCACCGACAATGGTCAGCAAGTTGTTGTTCAGTAGGAAGCCCTCGGCACACAAAGCCCATCCAGAGTAACTGTTCAGGACAGTAATAACGACAGGCATGTCAGCACCTCCAATAGCTGCTGTTAAAGTGACACCCTGGAAAAGGACAGAAAATACTTCAGTATAAGCTATGACTAAGGAGAACACGCAGAGAAGACAGCCTGCCTGCAGCACTGAAAAATAAGTATCTTTACTTAATAACCTAGTCAACTATTTTCAATGTAGGAGACATCAAGCTATGGCTTGTGGATTAGTCTTACGGATTCTGCCTTCTGAGAGACCACAGGAAGGCACACCACTGTCCTCATCCTGTGCTCAGTCACTTATTTTCACTCTCAAAAATATCCTACCAGCTCCACGGAACTGCTCATACCATTAAAGGATTCATACTGAGTGGTCTTTTGCAAGGCTCAGTTTACAGAATGGTAACATTGAGGGTAAATTTTGCAATAGCTGGTGTGAGTGAATGGGGGAAATTACACATGGGAAAAATCTTACGAAGTTATCACAATAACCTGTAGATCCAGTGCTCTTTTAAGTATTTGAAGGATAAACTAAGAAGTCTTTTAAAATATCAGTTTGTAATGTAAAACGCTCCATTAAGTCATAGCTGCAAAAACTCATTATATACAGACATGCTTGTTCTCTGGAAGTGTTCTGGTTTACAGCTAAGTTTAGGAAAGTCAGCTGCTACTTGCTACTGCAAGGTAGGATTCAGGGACTATGATGATCATGACTGAAGGTGCTAAAACACAATCATTAAGAGGAAACTTGCAAAGCTGAAGAAAAAACTGCTTGTTTAATTTGTTTCACCTCCTACAATTCCTGACTTACCATTATGGCTGAGAGAGCTGACACAGAACCTAAGCAAGTAATTCCCGTAGTGTAACTAGGATCAATCATGTACGGAACCATCCCACCAATGCTGGCAGCCAGCAAACCTGCATTCAATGCATGTCGACCAGGCAAGAGCAGTGGTGCAGAATTCAGGATACCTGCAATCAAATGCATATTCAGAGATTGATATATACATGCAGGAAAGCCTGTCTCTTGCCCCAGAGAAGACTGAATACCTCAGCAAAAGAAAAATCAAAAAAAGAAAACGAAAGAAAATGGGAGGGGCAGAAGATAAAGTAAGTTAGTGGAAGCTGAGACCTTGCGCTGACTCAGTATGGCAAGACATTCACACTTACTCTAGATTCTCAAATATTCCTGTTTAAACTCTTGTTTTACTAATCTCACTAAAGTGCTTCAGAATAATCACAAAAATCTCTTCTCCTCTTGAAAAGCTTTTTTTTTTTTTCTTTTTTATAAACATACTTTTATTCTGGCCCCAAGTCTCTGCCGGTTGTATATGAAGCTCTGTTATGGGAAGCTTTTAGCCAAACTTCGTAGTACGGGTATTATCTCAGTCTCACAAAAGCTGTGTGCTTAGAAAAATATGACTACGCAGATAAACTCAAATATAAAATACACTTGCTTTCAGATGCTTTAATTTCACCAGTACCCTTCGTGACACAAACTTCCCACAGCTTCCCACATTGGCAGAGACTTGAGGGGAAAGAGGGTTTGGTATTTGTGTGATTCAGTTTAAAAAGACAACTACTTATTTATTTTCACCCCAGCGTTTTTGGTTTTTTCTTTTAAAGTTTTCACCCCACAAACAACATAGCAAAGAGTAAAAATAATGCAATTTTTTTTCTGTTACTTTTGGTGTAAGTAATTACTTTCCAAGTGTCTCATTTAAATTTAGCTAAATTCAAGGGAAAGAATGAACTGATGGTTTCAGGACTAGGAGTTAAAGTCTGTACTACCTCTACTTCAGCAGTATAGACAAGCTTATTATTATCATGCTGATATGAGAATGCAAGGGGGACAAAAAAACAAACAAAAACAGGAGAGTCAGCTGAAACAGACAGTGAAGTTCACTAGGGACGTACACACAAATCACTGAAGGGGTGGAGGGGGTAAGATGGCAAAGAAGAAAAAAAATAACCAAGAAGAAATAAATGAGTAACTACTTAGCAGAAATACATACTACTGACAAATCCTTCAAAAGATTATTAGAGAAGACAGCTTTCCTTCCATGTCATGCTTCCTCCTTCAATTGCTGGTCTCAAACACTGAAGAAAGCAAACAGATGTTTCCCAAAGGAACTACTGCAAAGCTCGTAACTGGATTAGTAATAGGAAGCTGTTAGCCGGAACTTCTTAGTACAAGTATTATCTCAAGTCTCTCAAAAGCTGTGTGCTTACAAAACCAAAAATAAATACAATAAAGAAACCTTCAGGTGCATGAGAATCAGGAATTAGTGAGTATTTAATATAGAATGCATATTTACTAAAACAGTAAGAGGTATGGAGCATGGAGTTTGCACAGTAGGTAAACAGAGAGAAAACCGAACAGTTTCAAGTGAGGCAGTCTCAACTGATACTGCAAGCTACCTACCTAAAAGAAGCCTGCAATGCTAAGAACAAAATCTCAAATATTAGCGGTGCTCACTGAGTCCAGCAACATCAAGGTTTCAATTAAAATGTCTGCTCAGGAATACAAAGTTGTGATCATAAAAGTTCAATAAAATCAATTAGAGAAACAGTGTCAGGTAGTGTTTTAACAACACTAAAGCAATGTTTACTTCCAGACAAGATGAACTGAGGGAAGCTTACATGACTTGGTAATTAAAAACAGTAGTATGTCCAAGCACTGAAGACAAACCTCATATAACTAAAGCTGTACACAAATAAGAAAAAAAAATTAAAAGTACACTCATAAGAATTAAACATACAAACTTTTACCTAATGCAAAATACGTTCCTTTCCAATTACACCACTCTAAAGGCTGAGCTAAACCCTGGGGGTAAAAAAAAAAACAAAAACAAAACTTTTAACAAATACGTAATTCTGAATGGAACGTCTCACCTTGCAGTTTTCCATAAGCAACAAGAGAGCCACTGAAAGTCACTCCACCAATGTACGTGCCCAGGTACGCCACAATCTTGGTGAGGTTTGCAGCTGGATCAGTAGCAAAGTGAGGATATTCAATCATGTATTCTGCTACACAGGTAAGCACAGCAGCCAAACCAACCAAACTATGAAAAGCAGCCACCAGTTGAGGCAGATCTGTAATCTGGATGCGTTTAGCAATCGTCAAACCTATTGAGAGTTGAAGACAGAAGGGAAGTCTTACAAAACACAACAGATCTATGCAGGTAGAAATTAATGTATCATGGTTCAGTGTCCAATGAATACATGCACGCACATGGCTGTCCCAACTGAAAAGTTTGTTCTACACTAGAAATTGCTATGGCATTTAATTGAAAGCTGCATATGTGTATTTTGTGCCGTAAGGATATAATGGAATTAGAAAGAAGATTAAAGGATATCAAGTTCTTAACAGCTTCACTATATATTGGGAAATTCAACATCTTCTGTGAAGAAAGCACGGTGTGAAAAAGGGAATTTTGCAGCATTCAGTCAGGAACTGAACAGAATTATGAAGTCAAGCAAGTTCATTCAGCTCTGCATACCCAGTTTCCCTAACAGAGATGACGTGCTCCTGCTTTTCCACCAGTCCCCCTATTCTTTACCACATCCTGACCCAGTAATAGAAGCTCTGGGACTTAAAATTCGTTGTTCACATATTTGTAAAATAACATATAGAAGCCGCGAGTGTAAGTCAGTCAATTCACCTGTAAGCTATACAGTATTTCATGTATATATAGTTTACATAAATACATGTTAGAGCACAGATAGTTTATAATATCATACACATACCTATGGTACCACCAAGGGCCATGGCACCTGACATCTGCGCCAACAATTCAGGTGATGGTTTAAGGCCTCCAAGAGTTGCTGCTAAACCTCCTGCAACACCAATCATACCCAAAGCATTTCCCAGACGAGCTGTTCCTTGGGTGGACAGACCAGCCAGGGCACCAACACAGCATAAGCCTGAGCCCAGATACATCATCTTTAAAATAAGAAAAACATTAATATGCATACATGAAGTACAGCCAAATTGCATGATCGCTATAAAAATCTTTCTGATTATTACACAAAAGGGCTGATTTCTCCAGAACATGTATAAACCACAGTTCTTAACTGAAGTTAAAACTCTTGACTGTGAGAAACTCTTGCAGAGGGTGTGATTTTGGCCAATTAAAATGTGGCATCTATTAAAACTTGTTTCCCACTTCATGACCTTCGTTTATCTGCACCATGAATACTAAAGTTGAGTCAAGCCAATTTTCCTCATCAGTTCAGAAGAAAGCTTTTCTTCAGTACAAACCCAAAGCTAAACTGTCCTGTTCATTACAGGAATCGTTTCAGAATTTGCTTATGGCACATCTGAATTCCTGTTGTCAAAAAGTATAAACAAACTTAAATGAACTAAGCTGTACATGTCTAGATAACTGAAAAAAAATGAAATATATTACAAGCCCGTGGCATGAAGGTATGTTTGGATTCACTTTTTCCAAACACAGAAGGCAATACACACTGATTTTTCTTACTATTAAAACAAATGCAAACAAAGCTGAAATCTCATCCCATCCAGATGTCATACTTACTTCAGCTGTCATGCCAAGTTGAATTTTCAGAAACATTTAAATCAAGGACTGATTTCTCTAATATTTAAGGTGTAATTTAGGAAAACTGTAGAATAAATAACAAAGTACCTGCTGCTTTACAGGAGAATAAAAAACACAAAGCTTTAAAAATTTGCAAATTCAGCATTTGTGGTACAATTGCAAGCTCATTACAAGACCATGGCTAATTTGCTATTTACTCCTCAACAGATTAAGCAGTGAAGAAGCATACCGTGCATTGGGCCAAGAGCCACAAAGTTATCTACTTACCTGTTCAATATTATAGCCACCGTTGAGAGCAGCTGCATAGCCTCCTACAAAGACACCACCAGGAAGCAGGTACAAGTAGTTGTACTCAGGAGGATCTGTGGGACGTTTGAACATATCCAGCATTCTCTGTGTAACCAGAAACCCACCTGGCCAGAGTAAAGGAACAATTTTACAAAAATAAAAACTGAAACTAAGCATATGCCAAGCTATAAGAGAAATATCTGGTTAAATCACATTACTACACAAAGCCAGCAACTGACACCAATAGCCTCCAAAAAGCTAGCAATCTGGAAAATCACCAGGAAACAAAGGTGCAATTGGGGTGAGATCCTGTTGTCTTTTTTAAGCTTTGGAGGAAATTCATAAAAGATGGACCTAGAAAGCCTGGAGTACTTGCTCTGGCTCCATACTCTACGGTGACTGCAGGATACAGCTTAGTTTATGACTATGTCCCTTTCCCTATTTACTCTAGCAAAAACCAGTATTTATAAGCCATATTGCTCAGTTTCTTATCTTTTTATTCGTGAAGCTGGGACTTCTGAAGCTCAAGCAAGCAGAATTTGTTCTATGCCACTAGTATATCTTTCAAGTAGGAAAAGGAATAGAATGACAAATGCAGTGACATCTTGGGACATACAGGAAAAAATACTTTATATAATCATCACAAAAAGGATACCGTAAAAGAAAAATGAACATTTAAATGCTTCCTTAAAAAACAGTTATGCCACTGGGTGTGCAAACCAGATACAATAAATACTATGAAAACTGTTCTTTATTGATGGATGCTCTCAGATCCTATTCCCAGAATAGTATTTCTGGAATCCATACAATTAAAGAACTAGAAGAAATAAGAGAATTACAGAACTGCTTTAAAGTTACTCTCAGGAAAAAACTTAACATTCATACCCGCGATATTGACTGAAGAGATAAAGGTCGAAAGCACTGCTAGAGTTTGGTAAGTGTTTTCAGGAAGATAGTTTCCTCCCATCAAGACCAGCCCACCAACTGCAGTTAGCCCTATTTAAAAAAGAAAAAAGTGTTACTGAACATTAAAAGGCTCTATACCTATAGAAAGTTTTCTTTCAGATGTCAAACAGATACCAGTCAACATAAATTTTGACCCCTACTCTACGCATTACTATTTAAACAAAGACTACCATGGTCGTCTTCTGCAATACAAACATGTTTCAAAAGAAAAAAAAAGTATATTAATATAGTTTTGAAGTACACTGCCTCAAGCACGGAGTCAGCCTCCAAGTACTTGCTTGATAAAAGAAACTTTGCTTTTAACAGTCAAAGTAGATCAGCCTTGTGACCTGCCACATATATACACACATGAATATATAAAATCTTATATATTTAAAGAGTTAGGAATCTTATGGGTCACTTAGGAATTTTGTCTTCTTCCCCTCTCTCAAAACACATACTTTGAGGAGACTAAAAAAAGAATGCAGAAAATATGAAAGACAAGTTATTTTCAGGGCAACAGTTTGGAGAGATGGAAAGAAAGACGTGTTTTATGAAAGGAGCGATTGCAGCACTCCAAGTAAAACAAACTTTAAAGCAAACAGGTTAAAAGTGAAAAGTTACTTATTAAAATTAGAAATACACAGCATTACATTTGCCCTTCTTTTGAGAAAACATACTGTCAAAAAGAGTATGTTTCAGATGTCCTTGCTATTTACGGAGGTAAACTCAGACGTGCAAAGTAGTACTAGGCTTTTCGGCACTTTAAAAAAGTGTATCAGCAGACTTCTGTCTAAAGTTTGAGTAAAAGGAGCCGCACCTACTTCAAATAGAAAATAAGCAGTTGTGTGACAGCTACTTACCTGAGATAGCATTAGTTACTGACATGAGTGGAGAGTGAAGAGCAGGAGTCACACCCCATACTGTATGGTACCCCACTATTCCAGCTAAGCCAAATGTCGTCACCATCTGTGTGAAAGCAGTATTAGGAGCTGCAATGCCCAGTCCTAACATGCTGGATAAGCCTAGAAGAAAAGCATAACAAAACTTTTCTATAACTTTTCAATGGTTTCTTACATTTAAACTGTGTACAACAGGAGTCCAGTATTGAGCTAAAAGCAAATGGGAGGTTTGTGCATGGACTTGTTTCAAGATCAGCTGGATCATCTTTGTCACTGAATCCTGTCACTCTCCTGTTCTATAGCAAAAATGTAAAAGAGTCACAATTGTGTTGAGATGCTACTTAGAAGACTCAAAGCATGCATATGAAGAACAGAGTTTAAGAATTCACTAGTTACCTCATGCAGAAGTTGTGATGCACACAGAATATGAAACGACAAGAGTCACCAATATTTATTTGTCAAGACAAGTGTCCCACTCTCAGCAGACTGTGGGCATTTAAGTCTCATACAATACACTGAAGTTTGCAGCAGAATCAATTCAATGCCACTGCTTTCTTTAAAGTACAGGCACAGTCCCTAGCAGGAGTCCTTTAGAGTTTTATGTACTTTACTGGTATTTAAATAAAGCCAAACACATATACATGCACACAGCATGGGTCAGGACTATTTGAAATGGTAATACTTTCGGTTAAATTTCTAAAATTTTATCTTCCCTCTCAAAAGCAGTTATTAAACTACACTGATTTTGCACTAGATACACCAGCCAATCAGCTGCTCTCCCAACTAGTTATTAAATTCAAGGAGTGAGATGAGGCGTCACTTAAAAGTATTAGTCAAATGAGGAGCACTCTACACTGATTCTCCAACTCTGAAAGTTGCCTACCTGCTGTGTATATAGATGCACTAGTCATAGTTTTTCTAAAAGGTGTAATAGTAGCTGCTTTTTCCGCTTCCAGCTCTGCTACAGTCTTCTGCTTCACAGGAGCTCCTTGAGGAATGTTATTTGGTGGAGGTGCTGGGAAAATCACCTTGCCATCCTGACAAGAGATATTTAGAGTTATCCCTAACATGGCACATGCTTTACAGTTAGAGGAGCCTACTCTTCTTAATCCTGCAACTCAGATAAGTTGTAACATCCTACAGCCATGCCACAGGAACATCTTCCTTTTCTGCATGAGAAGTTTGCAAGGCTGGATGATCAGTACAGCCTGATCCAATTAACCATATTGGTTTACACATTTTTCAGACAAGATATAATATCAGTGTCCAAGAGCACCTGGTGGAAACACAGCACAAGGCCTGAAAGCAGGAATCAAAACAAAGATATAAATTTCCTTAAATAGAAAACATTTATACAAACTAAAACAGGGTCTTGGAAACAGCAAAATCTGCTACAGATCTGAACTGTCATCAGAGCCTGCCACAGGCCTCAGCTAATATCAAGCATGATGCCTCACATTTTTTTGCTGTTCTTCAGGCCTCTGGTGGAATAACTGGTGGGGCTGTCAGACCCGAGCTGTGCACACCACTTCAGTAATCTGGGAGAGCTGAAGTCAATACAAGCCTCCTCCAGAGTAGGCATCATAGGCATTACAAAATTTTTGCAACATTATACAGCAAAACTCAACAGAAATTAGTATGTCTTACCTAAACTGCAAATCACTTCCTAATAGTTGTGAGCGGAGAGCTCATACTGGCCTACGACCTCAGTTTGTACTTTATTATTTCCTAATAGAGCATAAAGTATCCTGTATATTTTAGTTCCACCAGTGTTTTCTGAAGTTACTCTTAGAAAAGAAATGTGTATTTATTTTAAAAAGAAAGAAGAATGTTTTTCTGGTCCTATAGTAACATTTCAAACATGTTAAATAACTATGCTTTTATCACATGAATACAACATGCAAATTTAATCTTTTTCCTGTTTTTCAATAGTAGACATTAGGTATTTGTTTAATTGTGACAAGAAGACAAAAGCAAAGAGATTTCCCTTCACAAAAAGGGACAGAGGAATATTCAGCTGAATACAAACATAATTGCCCACACTGTCCATCAAGCCACATCTGAAGTCTATTAGCATGCAGTATATTTGAATGCATTTTAAAGAGACAACACTGATAAATGTAGGAGTATGTGCTCAGAAACTAAGAAGAGACTATTTACTGACTTACCTTCATTACTACAGTTCCCCTAATAACATGATCCAGAGTCCCATAATCAAATTCATCTTTTGGATCAAAGTAGAAGTTCTCTTTGTCAGGACTAATAGCCTTTAGGAGTTTGATAATATTGTTGGAATACAGAGTACTGGCCTGAGTAGCCATTCTGCTTGGCAGGTCTGTGTAGCCAATGTGTGTAACACCCTGAAAAAAATTCAAGTAAAATATTAAGGATTAGTTCAACCTCTTAAGTAGCAGCATCTCTTTCAATATAACCTTCTGGAAATACATATCCAAACTGTTTCACCTATTTCTGTTTTTAATCCCCAGCTAAAACTATCACCTGCAGCTATAACATTACTAAGCTGGGGGAGGATTACTCACAACAGTTACAGCATTCAACATGATCAAACTCAACACGTGAAATGCTATTAGCAACAAGCCTACACAGAGAGGAAGATGCATTGGTGCAAGAGCTCGTCCTCTCCAAATCCTACCATTCTCTCAGGACTTAGCTTCTTAAAGTAACCAGGTAACAGATTATCCTGCCCAGTGCTTGGCATCTTCTCAGCCCTTCTGGAGGGCATGCACAGGAGGCAACTTTCTCTATGACAGAAGAGTGAAAGGAGCTTCCTCAGAGCTAGCCAGCTGTGCAAGTAATATACCTGGATTCACATTTACATAAAGATCTAACATAGTATATCCACACTGTTTAAAGAACAAACGTGAGTACAGCTTGCAATCAGACTCTTGATCTTTTGGATGGCATGGGAAGCTGAGGCTGGCATACACTCTTCATGTTCAAGTAGGCTTGTTAAAACACTGCTCCTGCAACTTATAGCTAAGATCCATGCATGGATCTTCCAGGAACTCTGGCTTCTTAATGCAATGCTCCAGCACAGTGCTAATAGTGCTGCACTGCTGCTGTTTTCCCCAGCTCAATGCCAGTACACTATATCCAAGGGTAATATTCCTCCAACTAAAAATGCTCCATATAAATTATTCATGCAAGTATCTGCTTGTTTCTGTTCTACACACTCTTAATTTCATTTTTTAAGCAATGACATCAAAAGAAAACCACAAAACCAAATACAATTCGTGACAGACATACACAGCCCTGCTTATATTAATGACAACCATGGCAGCAGTATGACCTACAGCCTTCCCTAGGGCAGCATAACAACAACATTATGCTGGTAATGTAAACAACATTACCAAATAACAACCTTGTAAATCTGCTACTTCAAATCTCATCACCCAGATTCCTATAACTGCTAGCAGATTTCTCACAAGTACCACAAATAAAACCCAAAAAGTAGAAAACAAGCGCTCAACTGAGCCAATGAACACTAGAGCAAAACCAAAGTAGTTAGTTCAGCCCAGAGCAAAACTGCTTAGTTTAATGAACCAATTCAGGCTACTCCTAGTTTGGGTTACAAGTGGTTTGGATACTTTAGGGCAGGCACGCTCAACGTTGGCGAAGCTAAAGACATACAAAGACAGCACCTTCCTGAAGCTAAAATTATATTGAGCTAAGCCAGAAACTTTGCACTGAAGTGAACACTGACATAGTCTGACCCTGTTCATCTTACCTATGACAGGGATTGTTACCCTTCAGTTGTGGGAGGTGATAAGCAAGTCAAAGAAGCTTTTACTACTGCGCCTCTTTAGGTAGACCAAGAAATGGACATCAAACCACACCCTCAACCCAGCAGAGACAAATTACTGCACTTGGATGCTGCACTAAGTAGTAAAACACCTCCATGGTTAAGAACCAAATTAACATTATCCAAAAGGTATTTGTGTCTTTAAAAATCTTCAAATTGTTATACATAGAGACGACTAGTGACCAAATACAAATTTAAAGGATTACTGAAGTCCAAATAGCAAAATCAGCTACTCATTTTCAGCACACAGTTTACAAAACACAATGTGAATTCATGCAAACTGAGAAAAATCTGCAGAGTGAAATGCTCACCTTATGAACATAGGTTTCCCCAGGCTTTGTAGTCTCAATGTTTCCCCCTGCTTCTGCAGCTAAATCCACAACAACAGAACCTTCCTTCATTGATTCAATCATATCTTTCTTAAACAAGACGGGAGCTTTTTTGCCTGACAAGACAAGGCATAGTAAGTTAGACACAAAATACAGCTTTTTATCCGTAGAGCTCAGATGAGTTCTCCCCTTCACTCTCTCTCTCTAAACCTTATTTTTTTAAGTAAAATTTTCAGGTCATTGGTACCTAGGATGAAATGGCACAGGTTTGTTTACACAGGCAGAGAGAAGAGATGGTAGAACATCTTGCTCCCAAGCACATAAAGAGGTATGCATGGGCAGTCTACCAAAGACACTAGCAAATCCAATTTCGTCCTCAGTAAACACACTGCATCCAATCTTACAATTCAAGTCACAACCAAAAAAAAAAAAAAAGAAAAAGAAATGTCACATTTTAAATTATTAAAAGACAGATGTTGTGCAATACAGAGCACCAAAACCTAAGGTCTACCTTACTGTTTCAATTACAAAATACAGTACTGTTTCCCCTGGACTTGTTTCAGTGCACAAGCTGGATAGCAGAAGTAGCAGTGATGCAACAAATACGCAAGAAAACTACATATTCTTACTTTGTTACTCTCTACTCCTTGTTTAAAAAGAAAACGATGATACTGAGTCAAAGACTGCTAGTTTTTGAAAATTAAAGTTGTAAAAAAGGCACACACTTTAAAGCCAGGCATTCATCAGGGAAGGAAAAAGTTACACACTCACACAGGTAACACCTGTTTTCACTGCAGGCACAGCTCCAAATCATGCCAACTTCAAAAAGAAAAATGAAAATTAGCATCTTGCACATAAAACATACCTGGAATAAGTGCTGTAGTGATGATAATATCAACATCTTGGCACTGTTTGGCAAAGAGTTTCATTTCAGCCTCAATAAATTCTTTGGACATTTCTTTAGCATAGCCACCTTGTCCCTCTCCAGATTCTTTTATGTCTACTTCCAAAGGCTCAGCACCAAGAGACTTGAACTGTTCCAGAGCTGCAGCTCTAGGAAAAGAAAATTGGGGGGAGGGAACAACCACTGCTTTAAAAATCCAGTATCATTTTTTCTAAAGAGAGATTTTTCTACTGAAAAGACATGTCTTTTTAGTAGTAGCCACCTTCACATAAGAAACCTAAACCTTATTCTAGGATTAAGGAAACCATAAATAAAGTCCTCAATTTTCTGTATTTAGTGAAAAAAGTAATTGCATCACTAATTTTAGGTGCCTAATGAAGATACTTGGATAAGGAATAAGGAATGAAGGAAGGACTGAAACCATACTGTTTCCTGTATAGTCAGGAGAGTGGCTCCACGAAAAGTCTCAAAGCTGGGACTAACTCTGCTCACCCATTTCTCTTGTCATGACTAGGTCAATCTACAGCCCAACGTAGATGCCTAAGATAGGTGATAAATACTGAACCCAAGGGCCCTGTCTTTAATCCGTGAAATGGAAAATACGAGGAAGTCTTATTTTCAAAGGAGAAAGGTGGGGGGAGGGGGGGGCAGGTAGGCGCTAGGCAGGGCGGTGGTTTGTTTGGTTTTGGGTTTTTTACAGTTATCCTGTAAATCTTTAATTTATTTTGCCTCACATGATATCACAGTAAATGATGAGACTAAATTTCAATGCTAGGTAAACATTCACAACATGCAGAGGATTTAACACACATTCTTGCACACCAAGATAAAAGTATAAAGGATGCTAAAAGAAGGGAATTAAACAAATCTGAAAAGTTTTAGACAGATTTTGATCATGCTTTTAAGAAAAATAAACCCTTTCCAGTTTGTTTTAAGGCCTATGTAGATTTTCTAACAAACCAGAGCCAAAGTTTTTCCATATCACACATCATATATCTGGAGATACATTCATTTTTATTCTTTCATATTAGATACAGCTAAGTAGCACTAGATGCCACCTCTGCATGAAAACAAACATGTCTAAGTAATTTAAATGCAAATACAGTATTAAGCTCATACAAATTCAATATAAAGTCATTTAATAGAAAAGAAATTAATCAAGATTTCAGTCACTGTAGCTCTGTAATTTTTCCAGTCTATTGCTCTAAAAAATGGCTGTGGGACAAAATAATCCTTCTGAACATAAAGAAGAAATCCGAGGAAAGCAGAATTTAAAGCAGTTTCAGCAGCAGTTTCTCTTTTTTCATCTTGATTTTCATAAATAAAATAACTGGATCTCATTCTCTCCTTCAGCAGATTGAAAGAAGAGTCTGTCCAAAGAGTTCCTAGCTGGCCTCTCTGGGATCAGGAAAGTAGAGGTGAATGAGAGCACAAACCTATGAACCTGGATCAAAGCAAGCTATAAATGAGGGCATAAAGATTATTTCTTTACTACTTTCCCTGTGTCCCCAAAGAGAACAGAGACGTGAAAGTCTGGATAAAAACCTTAACTTTCTCATTTTCATAAAGCAATGATTTTTTAATTCATATAGTTCTGATTGATTTAACGAGAAGGACTCTTTGGGAAGGCTTGGTTGTTTGGAGGTATAAAAAACTGGAGGAATAATGATGGAATAAAAATGTTAGGAAATGAATTGTGATTCAGTGCAGTATAAGTGCTTTCACTGTAATACCGCCACAAACTACTTAATCTTAAAAAAGTTTCAGATTGCTACTATCATCTTCATACACCTACCTAGTATCAAATCCACGAACCACCGCACCCATCGATTTAGCTGCTCCAGCAGAAACCAAGCCAGCAACTCCGCCTCCAATGATCAAGACCTAGAATGATACCATCATCAATGCTTGAAGCATAAACTAAAATTACAGCTGGTTAGAAAAGAAGCAACATTGTACTGCTTTCACAACTGCAAATACATCTCATTAAACAGCCATTTAAACAAGTTACCTTGGTACACAGAACCCAAAAGGACCGAAATGACTTTGGTAAAGCTACCCTGTAAGGGTAAAGCTTTATGGTTGGTAAGCTTTTAAACCCTGTAACGGTTTAAAAGCTCTAAATCCTAACTTTACTTATCTGAGAGCCAACTCATCTGTAGCTGTTTATGTAAGTACAGGTTTTTCCCTGATTTATCTTCTTTTTTTTTTTTTTCCTTCCCCAATTCTCCTTTCATTTCTCTTCAACCCAATCCACCTGCAATTCAAATCAAGCAATCCCTTCCATCGCAGCCCTCAATGCACCACAAATCCCAACATATGTGACTTTTCTTAATTGCTTCCTTGCCCTTCCCCATTTGGGGAAAATAAAAAATAAAAAATCCATCCATGTAGAGCTAGTCTGATGTTTAAAACTAAGCAAACTTAAATAAAACTCAAATTATTCTATGATTCCCAAAAACCCAACATTACAGGTAGTGAACAAAAATTGGTACGGGAATAACTCTAGGGATTTCTAAGGTTTCTGGAATTATCCTCAAGACAGAAAAAAAAAGCCTTTTAACACAGTTTCAGCAGCAGTTAGCTGCGATCAGGAACTCCCATGTTCTTCTGCCACAGTATCTGTTTAACTGCACATACCTTTGCTGGAGGAACTTTACCAGCAGCTGTGATCTGACCCGTGAAAAATCGACCAAAGTGATTTGCTGCCAGTACCACAGCCTTGTAACTGTCAATTAAGGACGAACATGTATCAGTATTTTCCCAGGCTCAGTACAATTCCATTTATGACAGCAATGAAAAGGATGAACATTTGACCATAGCACGTGTAGGATAAAGCAAGCTTAATATTTTACTATTGAGCATAAGTTTAATAGTCGTTGTTCATTTATTGCCTTTTAAAAAAATTAAATAAATCATGGAATGCATTTTCAGACAGAACTTTTAGACTGCAATATACTGAATGTCCACAACTATTCACTCTCGCAAATAAAATTTTACCTGAGCAATAAACACGTAACTTGACAAAAATTAACTCTGTGGTCTTTGAAGCTACCTTCAAAGGCTGTAACCTGAGGCTTGTTAGGGAAGGAAACACGAACAAGCAATTGCAAAATCCAGAGTAATTTTGCAGTAAGCTCACTTAGACAAGCAAGCACACATTCAAAAAAGATACTCTGAACCCAACTCTGCAGAGCTATATGGCTTAGGGCAAATAGCTAAAACTTGCTGCTACTTTTGCCCCATCTGCTTTGTAGTCACCTGAGAATGGGTGGCTGAATGTCAAGTTAACATCAGCAGAGCTATCTGAAAATGCAGATTAATGTGTAATTATGTCTTTTCTTAACAACAGTGAACATTTTCTTGGATTTTCACTAACAGTGTTGTGGTTCAACAGTCCCATTCCACCCTCCTTCCAATCTCTAGCAGGGACATATGGAGGTCTGTATGCTGTAAAATTAGTTATAATTTGGAATACAGCTTGTTGTAGATTTTACACCTTTAAATAGATTATAAATGTCTATATTTTAATAAAATCATACAGAATGAAAATACAGAGAAGTAACCAAACATGTATGCAGATGTGTACTGCTGGTGTGCCCAAATCTGGCAGCCTTCTCCAAGGCTTATTATGCTTTGGACACATCATCTTAGTCAAAAAAATTGAAAAAAGCAACAAAGAACCTAATAACAGAAGTCAGCTTGACAACAACAACATTTTACCTCACTATAATACCTACAATAACAGTTGCAAAGCATGAAGATGTCTAAGAGTATGTGGTCTTTTGTTTATATCTGCCATAGCGATCACATTTATACTGAGTGTTGTCTGGGTTAGTTAGCTCCCAACATCATCAGATCACAATGATAGGCAATGTGTTAAAGCTGTCTTAAGGATATCTTTACGCCTGCTCTGATCTAGTTCAGATCAAAAACACACTAGATAAAGCAGTCCAGGAATTAGAAGAACTGCCTTCAATTTTTTATTTTTTTATATTTTTTTTTTTTAGCCTTGCTCTGATCTCCTGCACAGCTGATCATAAAAAACTTAAGTTGCTTGGTACCTCAAACAGTATCATCCTGCTGGAAAAAGCTGTATGGAAACAGAGATGAAGAACTGTTTTAGATATACCTAATATCAAAGCACATAGCTTTTAATCCAGCTATACTTACTCAAGCTGGGAAGAAAAAAAAAAAAAACAAAAACCCAAAAGTAGTAAAATTCATACCCAGCAATGTTGGCCATGGAGCTAAGTGCATCATATCCCTGAGCAATGGTGACCCGTGGAACCTGATCCATTGCCAAGACAGTAGTTTTCTTTTCTGCAAGTTTCTTCAGGAGGTCTGGATTTTGTGCTGGGTAGATAAAACTAATCAAGGTAGCCGCCGTCTTAAAAAGATCTGCCTCATGTACACCTAGAGCTGAGTTATATATAGGAGCCCTCACCTAAAGAAAGAGAGAATTGTCCAAATTAATCAGAGGAAAAAAAATCAGAACACGCTCAATTTCCTTTCTCCCAGCTTGCAGTCTGTCCATTCCCATCCACAAAGTACACAAGGAAGGAACTATATCAAAGGCTGTTTACACAATTTAACTGAGTAACTGAACTTCTTAACTGCAGTCCACATACCAGAATTAGCTCTAGGCAGGTTGGTGACAGGGCAGTAATAGCACACACCTTCAGAAAGATCTCATGGATTCTAACCAGCAGTTACTGGCTTTTATGACAGACAGCTGCCACAAAACCCACCATTTTTAAGCAAAATGATTACAGAACAAGTGTGCCAATTAAGCTCTACAGGCTAAGAATCACTGGTTGCAAGGCACCATTACATACAGGGAATTTCAAGCATGAAGTCCAGCAGATACTCATCTTGATCTGTATTCACTTCTTTTGAGTTTCTCACTTTTCTTCAAAAAGAGACCTACTTAAAAGGGTTGTTCACAAACTAGCTCACTGAAATTCTACATTCAATCCTGACAGGGTAACTTCAAATACAGCAGTTAAAGGAAGCCTCAACATCAAGTTTAAGGTATTTTTGTTTTTTCCTTCAGGACTCTGCACAACCTAATACCTCTCAAGCAACTTCACTGTCAGCAGTCTTCCCAGATCAGCTACAACTCATTTAGTTACAAATACTTTTGAAACACAGTATTGCTGTGGAACTGTTGGATGTCTGATTGAGAAAAGTTAGAAACTTGCATCTTCAAAATCCTAAACAACTCTCTCTAAAGAGTAACTTGAGTTGTATGTTATTAATTTTGGAGAGGAAGTTGTATCAGAGCAGGGATCTCATCTGATTGGAGTCCAGAACCAGTCTACCTTGGTCTAGGAAAGACAACTCCTCCAAGGTAGTTAAAAATTTGGTAAGAAATCATCCTCAATTTTTTCAATGTTGCCATTTACTAGTTTATTACTGCAGATGCACACCTGAGCTATAAGAAAAACAACAGCCTAAAACTGAGTCAGAATTTAGAATGGAAAATATGAATTTAAAGGAACTTACTGAACTTTCAGCAAACTATTAGAAGACATTGAATCATATGTTTCTTCAAAAAGAATGTAATAGAAAATATATTAATAAAGCAATTACTTTGACAATCAAATCAGAAGCCATGACTTCCTTGGTCCCCTGGATCTTTGCTCCAACATCTCTGTAATGGTCATCAGAAAATTTGGAAGCTTCTCCAGCACCAGATTCCACCACAACATTGAAGCCTTGTTTAACCAAGGCTTGCACTCCAGCCGGTGATAGAGCCACTCTCTTCTCATTTTCAAATATCTCCTTGGGGACACCTACAGTCAGCTGTTTATAAGGGATTCCTGTAAGAGCAGCAGATAAGACAGCATTAGTTGCACTAAAGATTAATGAATTGATATTAATGGCACTCTTCAGTGTGGTACAGACACATGCAGGCATGTCACACTTAGCAATTGTCCCTCCTAAGGAAGAGGCAGCAGAATGACATTTTCTAGCAGTGTAGTTTACATTTCTTTAAATTATACCATCTTGCTTCTCTCAGGAACCAGCAGGCCAGCACAATCAGCCACGCAAGCAGTAACAAGTATTTGGTGCAGTTCATACCCATCTCAACGTATACAGTTCTGATTGTGTAACTGACATTCTGATTTATACAATACACAGTGTTCTGATAATAAAAAACTCTACCTGGGGTAAGAAGAATTTAATCCCTCTCTAGTCACTTCAACTTTATTGTGAAGAAAAAAAAACAAATGAGCTTGAACAGCTAAACTGCATTTTAACTGAACATATTTTTAACGTCTATCAAATTCCAGTTGTCTCAGATCACTATTAATGAATGTAACTTACATACCACAAAGGCACAACTACATCAGTAAGGTACTCTCAGAGTTTCATTTCTACAGAAATGAAAAATGTGAATTCAGGAGTAGTTGAAAAATAATGGAATATCCACCTAATAGCTGGTTCAAGTAAGCGTCTCTTCAATGTTATGTCCTTGTCTTAACTTGTTCAAAGCTCTACTAAATAATACCAGGAAACTGCTGAAGCTGCAATTTTTCAGTTTTGGCTTACAGTTTCAAATTACAAATATCTAACTTGGTTCATGTACAATTTGTGGGCTTCTAGTCTATTATCTGAGTGTTAAAATTCTCTGATGCAATCAAGCATTTAAACACATTATTTGTAAATACACAGACTCAAGCAGAATAATCATACATCAAACTACCACATTGCTTCAATTACACTATAGCATGCAGTCCAACACACAGACCCAGTTCTGCACCAGCATTCACTGATGTCTATCCAGAATTTAGACCTGGATTGGGACATTTATACACGAGACACTTACACCACATACATATTAATAAAATATATCTTGAGCAGTCTAAGCAGTCACTCATATTAACATTATGCAACAACAAAAAAAAAACTCCAAAGAAATCTGTCATGGAAACCTAAAAAACCCACAAAAAAAAAAACCACACCCAAACAAAAAACAGGGGAGGATGGGGGTGAAAGACTTGTTTTAAATTACAAATCTGCTTTTATTTTGGCCACCAATACTATGTGTTGTGCTACAAAAATTGTACCAGACTAATGATGTGTTCCATGTTTGAGGAAGGCCTCCTTTTCACTTTTTTTTTCCCCTGTTTGTTTTTTAAGACAGAAACAAGCAAAACAAAGCCAAAAAAACATACCACACTATAACAGCTTTAAGGAACTGAATGATTTTGATATTTGTAAGTCTAAATATTTAAAGTCTAAATCTAAACCTATGAAATAAAACTTGGACTACAAAGTGCTTAAAGTTGAACATCTGAAAATGTTTTACATTAACAACTTTCAAGATATTATCAACTTACAATGTTCTGCAAAAACAACCCAGAGCTGCTATGAACTGGTACTTAAAAATCTACATGTACTTGTCAGTCTTCTAACCCATTAAAAAAAAACTGATTAAACACATCCAACAAGAAGACAGAATGAAAGATCACCAGACAAAGTGCATTACTTCTAATTATTTTTACATTTTTCTCTTTAATTTTAGCTTTCTCCTTTAAATTAGACTAATAAAATGGTAACAAATAATTTGAAGACATAAGTGTTTTTACATTTTATATGTTGGAGAACATATAAAATTCTTTAGATTACAAAACAAAAACTAAAATTCAAAAAAACATGCTTTAAAGGAACATAAAGTCACAACAGGAGCGAGAATGCAGATCTAAAACAACAGACCCACAAAGGTAACGATGCTTTGCAAAGATTCGCTTCATCAGCATACACCACATCTAAACATTACCATGCAACTCAGAGCATCCCTATCACAGTAGCACAAACTACTTGAAAGCTGTTGCTGTCACTCATACAAATTACCCTTGTCATTTGAAGACAACTTTCTCCTCATCTCTTCTAATTACTACACAATGAAGTCCTGCTTCTGATTTTCATTAAATCAACTCAATTAGCAATCCCATCCACAAATACAAGCTGGGTGGAGAATGGATTGAGAGCAGCCCTGAGGATGACTTGGGGGTGTTGGTTGATGAGAAGCTCAACATGAGCTGGCAATGTGTGCTTGCAGCCCAGAAAGCCACCCGCATCCTGGGCTGCATCAAAGAAAGTACGGTCAGTAGGTCGAGGGAGGTGATTCTGCCCCTCCACTCCGGTCTCGTGAGACCCCATCTGGAGTACTACACCCAGCTATGGAGCCCCCAACATAATAAAGAAAAAGAGCTGTTGGAGCAAGTCCAGAGGAGTGCCATGAAGATGATCTGAGGGCTGGAGCACCTCTCCTATGAGCACAGGCTGAGAGGGTTGGGATTGTTCAGCCTGGGGAAGAGAAGGCTTCGGGGAGATGTTATTGCTACCTTCCAGTACCTACAGGGCACCTACAAGAAAGCTGGAGAGGGACCTTTGGCAAGGGCATGTAGTGATAGGACGAGGGGTAATGGCTTCAAACTGGAAGACAGTAGATTTAGAATAGGTACCAGTAAGAAGTTTTTCACTCTGAGGGTGGTGAGGAACTGGAACAAATTGCACAGAGAAACTGTAGATGCCCCATCCCTGGAGGTGTTGGGATGTGCGTTGGAGCCCCCTGGTCTAGGGGGAGGGGTCCCTGCCTATGGCAGGAGGGTTGGAAGTAGATGATCTGTAAGTTCCCTTCCAACCTAAACCACTCTATGATTCTGTGACTCAGTAAAAATGAGCTCTCTTCATCTTTTAGAAGCAGAAATGAAACCTAAAAGATTGAAATTTGCCTAAATAACAAAGACCAATCATAATTTCAGAAAGGAGGTAGCTGCAGGATAGAAGGCAAAGAGCTTTTCAAGAAGCACTGCGAAAATGAGAACTGAAGTGCTACCTTCCCTTTCTCCTTTTGGAAGTTTTTGCAGCACACAAATGCAGAGGAAGGAAGGAATAAATTATAGCACACAGGGAACAGAAGGATGACTGCAAATTTAAAGGCACACAAACACTTGACTGCAGCTTATATAGTTCTCAAGCAAAAAATTTAGATTTTTTTTTAGCTCCTAAGGCTTAATGACAATACTTTGATTTCTTTTTGTTCTCTTGCTTTTGCGTGGCACACCAGAGTAGAAGAATTAAAGGGTAGGAGGGACAGGACAGGAATATGCACTTGCTACATGTCAAATTGTTTCATCATTTCTTTCTTCCACATTGTTACATCTTGCATGCAATAAAAGCAGGTAAAACTTTTTCAGATACAAAGTATTTGCACCTTTTTTAGTAAGCAGAATGATCAGCGACCAATATTGAGGACTATACCCTCCTCCAATGCTCGGGGAATCCAATCCAAGATAAACATTCAATAAGTCTCATTTGCCTCTCGTCTTTTCTCCTCTGTCCCACTACCAAATTTCTAGCAACCAGTGAACATAAAAGCAAAATATGACAGAAGCAAACAGATGTTGGTTTGCCAGCCTTTAGCTAGAGCAGGTATAGGACATTTTCCAAGCAGACTACCCTGCTGTGAGCTATCACATCATTCAGCACCAAAACAAAGCAGATGTCTAACTGCAAAGCAAAAACCTATGTTAAAGACCTATGTAAAAACTAAATACTGTGTTTGAAGGAATCTATACTATGAACACAGATCTGATCTGTTGAACTCAGCAATTTCAAAGTCATTAGTTTTGAAAGGTTGAAATCTAGAATTATACACTTAGGATCTTGACTTAGGTTTTATGTTGAGAAAGCGTATCTGATATCCTTGCCATGCGTTTAAAATTCCATGACAGTTTGAAGATTCCAAGTTGCCTTTCTAAGCCTCCAGGTCAGTTAATCTCTTTAAGAACTGTCCTGAGTGTGTTTTAGTAACTAAAATATTATTTTATGACATCAAGAACATTTTTTTTTTATATACACATACCTTCAGTACATTTTTGAGTTACATGAAGATTTTCAAAGTATTGTTCATTGTGTAGGAGATACATAGTACTTTTTTTGATACAAAAAATCAACACCAACAGGATTCTGGCACTATCAAAAGTAGAATCATTAAATTCCACAGGCCTTAGAATCTTAGTATAGAAAGTACATAAATGAGAATTTAGAAAAACCTAGTAAGAAGCCACTCTTTCTCATCCCGTTAACATAATCTCAACTGTGTAATGCGGATGTATTCAAAGCAGTTTCAAACTTCAAATAAACATGGTAAGTAGGTAATCTATATCTCTAAGCTTCAGAAATCAAACGATTAAAAGTAACTATGAAAGTTATTTTCTCCATTTAACTTCCATCTACAAACAGCGTTTAAAGAAGATCCTAAATTAAAACTATCAAGGAAACTCAGAACATTATATGTAGAGAAATAAAGAAAAATACAGGTTTTTATCTCCTTAACGTGATTTCAGGAAGTAGTCCATAGCAAAATAGTATCAACAAATATTAGAGACTGACTTAGAGAAAAGAGAAAGGAGAAGATTTAACTATATGCCACGTGTTCTGTGATGGGGAAAACAGGATACTTAACCTGCCTAATTTCTACGTTACTCTAGTATCAGCTTTAAACGAACCATCTCACCTGTTCTGAAGATGAGGACATATTCCGAAGAACAGCAATATGATGTTGGCAAAAAGAAAAGAAAAGAAAAAAAAAAGAATGGTACAGAAGATTAAACAAACACCTGATCCTTCTTCTTATACAAGCAAGGAGATACAAAAAATCCAAGGAAATTAAACAAGAATGTCTACGGTTTATAAATAATGTACAGTTTATCTAGAGAATTAACTGACAATAAACTGTTATGGGTTTAAAAGTTCTGCAAGATTTAGAAAAAAAACCTGGAAATTTTAAGAAAGAAGCATCAAAATAAAAAGGACATTAAACATCCCAAGATAGAGAGGGTTAAAAGTCAGAGCTGCAGGACAAACCAATCTGGAAGCATATTGGAAACCTCAGTCGGTCACTCTGTAAGCACCTTTCCCAGGGCTTGGGAAAGTTTTGCATCCATTTCTAAATCATCTGGTGCTAGTGACTGTTTGACTTAGTTACAGGAACACTTGTTTACTTCTGTATGAAAATTCCTATGTTTCTAAGAAACAAAGAAAATAGCAGCAAAATAAATACCAACAAGAAAAGTATACATCCTCCAAGCTTACTTTCCAAATCCTCCACTTCACTCCTCAAGCAGCTGTTATTCTTGTACATAACATATCCCACACTAAATGAAAGCTAATCAGAGAGAACAGAAGTAATAACTACAAGCTTAAGAAGAATTACTGTGACACTAGTCTTTTCAGAGAACTTATTTACTATTACAGTGATTTTACCACGTGTCACTATAATCAAAGATAATTTCTAAAAGTAAGAATAAAATGTAGTTATTTTATATGTTGTTAAATTTCTATTCAAGAGCACTTAAAAAGTACACATAGGCAATAGTACTGCTACTAATTTGTCATTCAATGGCTGTTTTATCCTTGATTTGTCCTCTACGGAATGACAAATCTCACGTTACCAAAATGAACTACAAGGACAGCTTAATTATCAACCAAAAGACTTATCAAACTTCTAATTCCCAGCATTAAATAACTGCATTTCATGAATACTACTCGCCTTTAAATAAGAGCTTCCACTTAACAGATTTGAAGGGACAGCACTGCATGCTTAAACACATGACACTAATCAGAATTCTCTGTCCTTGTGGAAAATGTTCTGAACAGTGATTCATAAAAACAAGAAAATGCACACACACAAACAGACAAGCATACTGATTTCAATAAAACTGAAGAGATCTTTCAGTTTCACGATCAAATTTGTGGTCAAAGTCAAATAACAAGACTGATTCCAAACTCAAACAACAATAAGGGCACTTACCTGGGACATCTGAGAGAGAACTTTGAACCTGGTTTTCTACATCCCAGGTTAACACTCCCAACAATTTGCCATATCAAGACAGACAGATGTCTCTTTCATTCAGATACTTAATATGGAAAAAAAAAAAAACATTGGAGCAGCACAAATTCATGAGATGGCAAAACTATTACCTGATCAGTTGTGACAGACCCCAGATCCCTGGGCTGTCAGTCAGAGCAAAGAAATTCAGGTTTCACCATGCAACTGAGGTAAAAAGCCATGCGATACAGATTACCAGGAGCCCTCAGAGTAAAGAAACTCCTCCTGTCATCACATTTCTTCAGAAGCTCCAAAACATTGGCTCACTGATTTGAAAGGACCCCAAAATGCTCCAGCCACTGTTAGTACTGCCAGAAATTCCATGCAACAAAGGCTGCTCAGAGTTATATAGTCTAATCTTATGTCCTGTGTTTTCACAACCAGACACTTCTGTTCACAAACAGCGCTACTTTTCTAATACTATACCTAATGCAGTTACCTACTGTGTGTGTTTGGAAGAACCGAACATCACGTGCACAATCAGTCTAACTCTCCACATTAATCTGTCGCAGACTGAGAAGACCCTAGATCTGCACTGAAGCAGGGTCTCTAAATTCCTTCAGGGAAACACAACCCATTGCAGGATAATGGGCAACAATATCATTAAACCAGTTTTATATATTCTCCAGTCTTCTAGCTGTCAGGCTATGCACAAGATAGGATAGAGTAAAAAAATGTCAGTTCTGATTTTCATACACCAGGCTCACATCACAAACTGGAACCAAGGATGCCCCCATTCCCCCCTCACTTTTTTTCCTGAAAATACCTGAACCTGTCCATTATCTGCACTAAAATGCAGTTACTGCAAATATACCAACAAACCCTACACGTGAAGATGCAAATCAAAAGTTCTTCAATGTGGTACAACATCAGAGTTTCCTGAACGAAGTTAAGAGATTTTTAAGATGGAATAATTATATCTACATATAGTCATGCTTGCAGATACTCTCTTTGTGAGGGCTGTATTATTGCCTGCATGCACTCAGAGCTGCACTACAAAAACTCACGGGGAACTCAGGCATTTAACTATGAAAAGCATTTGTTGAAATACTTCCCTAGAGCCAGGTAAGTGTCAGCAGGAGATCTGACATCCTACCCATAAAAACTATTTGGATCTAAAGTATTCATAATAAACACAAACATATTCTGCATAAGCTCTTTAAAACCAGTGCAAAATTGTACTGCAACTGACTCAAGTATGCTGCCGATATGATTTAAGAGTGTTCTTTTTTTTTCTGTACTAATGCATACCTGAAAGAAAAATTCAAGCTATCTTCACGTTTTAAAACAAATTATTATTTTCAACAGTTTAACCAGTTTACCTGGCTTTGAAGCTGCCTGAGACGTAAGCATCTGGTGGGTTCTAAACATTCGCAAACACGGCATCTTTGCAGAATGCACCTTCGGTGGTAACACATTGGCAAAAACCGGAGTTGAGCACCCACTAACAGCAATACGCAGGAGGCTCGCCATTTCGCCCAGGCCTCAGAGCAAACTCTTTGCCACGTATGGAATCCCTGCTGCACACGTGAAAACAAGGAAAGAATTATTAATGACACTAGGCAGGTGGTATGTAAACTCGGCAGCTTAAGTCTGGTCGACTGCCAGTTGCAATGAGATGATCATTTCTACCCACCTTTTCTTTCTAGCTAAAATCAACTTTTTTTTTTTTTTTTCCACACTAGGACGATTATCAAACTAAAGCAACAAGCCTGACATTACAAAGCTGAC